>NC_089795.1:79537662-79555162 GCF_040412425.1 Macrobrachium rosenbergii
TACATGATGAGAAAATAACATATTGAAATTATCGCTCAACCACACGATGTAATCAATAAACTGGAAAAGGGGGAGAACGTTTTTCTATTTCTTTGTTAGATCATTAATCCTGATCCTATATTAATCAAAACTTCGAATGGCAATACCTCTATCTACGCATCCCAAAACCTATAAATATAACTGTAGACTTGTAAAACAGAATTTGTATATAAATATCTGGTTCTCAATAATGTCTACTCAATATGCGAAGGGCCTTAAATATAGAATTTGGCCAAAGGCCAAGCGCTAGAACCTATGAGGTCAATTTGAGAGTAGAAAGGTTTAAAAGGTGTAAAGGAGGAAAACCTCACAGTGGCTCTATGAAACAATTGTTAGGAGAGAGTAGCGAGCAATGTGGAAGAGAGAATGTGAATGGAGGTACAGTAAAAGAAGGGCCTTACAGGACAAAAAAAAAAAATTATATCTTAGTTTAACCAGACCACTGAGCTGATTAACAGCTTTCCTAGGGCTGGCCCGAAGGATTAGATTTATTTTACGTGATTAAGAACCAACTGGTTACCTAGCAACGGGACTCATAGCTTGTTGTGGAATCCGAACCACATTATGACGAGAAATGAATTTCTATCACCAGAAATAAATTCCTTTAATTCTTCATTGGCCCATCGGAGAATCGAAAGCTGGGCCAACAGCGTGCTAGCCGAGAGCTCTACCCAGACCTCCAACGAAGAACTTGCCTTACAGGACAGCCAGCTAAGTTAAGTATACCTTAGTTTTACCAGACCACTGAGCTGATTAACAGCTCTCCTAGGGCTGGCCCGAAGGATTAGGCTTATTTTACGTGGCTAAGAACCAGTTGGTTACTTAGCAACTGGACCTACAGCTTATTGTGGAATCCGAACCACATTATAGCGAGAAATGAATTTCTATCACCAGAAATAACTTCCTCGAATTCTTCATTAGCCGGCCGGAGACTCGAACTCGGGCCTAGCTAGTGCAAATTTTAATAAGTCGTATGGTGTGCGAAATACAAAGTTCGAGATTCGAGTATTCCAAACCTCTTCGCAGAGTTGACTAAAATAGTTGCGGTTTTCGCCTGCAGAAACTTCTCACGTTCTTAAAAGCACAGCCGCTCTCAGCTAACATTTGCCCCAAGGCTGGGAACGGCCCGATGCTTGCAGAAGCATCATAGCTAAAGTCCCCATTGTTGTCCTGACAATCCGTGGCTTTATGTGATGCTTGACCAATCACGATACCTGAACATGAGCACATACTGTGCGCGTGTGTGACTGTGTATGTGCGCAATGTAACTGTGTACGTTTGCTAAGGAACAAAGGCAAACTCACGCACAAAATCTCGAATTCTTCCTACTTCGACAACCCACGTAATGGATACCATTAATAAGTTGAATGTAACATTCCTTGAGGACGCAAGAATTATTCTTTTACATTCGCAGAACGGGAATGAATAAAGATATATAAAACATAAGGCGGAAGAGATCAGCTTTCTCTGATTCCATCAGAGAGGTAATTCCAATATAAGTTTTTAAACCTAAAGTTGATTATGAAGAGATGGAAAGGAGTCTCTTCAATATCAGGACGGCTTCCAATCAAAGCAACAAAAGGTTTCTCAGGTTGTGAGATCATTAAAATAATGATTCACCCAAATGCACTTTTACCCTGACTTTTAAAGCACGGAAAGCCGGAACTATCAACCTGCAGAAATAAAAATTATTTCCCGTGGTCAAAACAGTAGTTAAATGCTCATTACAACGACCAAGGAAAAAAAACATTACATCAGTCAGAGATCATAAGGTACAATTCATTTGCGCAGCAGTTTTGATTTTTCGCTGTTTCATGAAATTTATCTGGCCTTCATTGCCGATAAATCAGATCTTGCGTCGAGCAACTGAAAGAAGAAATATCGTACCATCAAGTAAATATGCTCTCAGTACACTCCAAACTGCAACTTTTGAAATTAGACAACAAAAGCTCGCGCATGAACGTCGGAATCAGCGAGACGAGATGATGTCTTTGAGCTGCATTGAAATCACCGAAACTTGGCCCAACACACACAAATTATTGCGAGTTATGATGCTTCAACTATGTTGTAAATGGATCGATAATAATAATAATAATAATAATAATAATAATAATAATAATAATAATAATATTGGCAGATGGAAAAGTTGCATATTTTCAAACCTAAAGTATTTGTTGGATAAACGAGGTATCTCTAATTCTCCTTCATCGACTCAAGTCTTTTATTTAGACTTTTTTCTTATAAACACCCAGTATGAACGTTTCTAATATAAAACTTTGACAATTTAACGCAAATATACCCTAAAAGACATAAACCTGGATTTAAGTGAATTCTGTCAGCAAGTCACTGCCAGTTGTAAAGAATAAAGTTTAAACCAAATTTTAAATTGACTATATCAAATGCTAGAAAAGATTTTCGAAACGGAGTGAATCATCTTAATGTTAACAGAGGTATAAGAAATAAAGATGAAGAAATATATGAATATAGCAAAAGAGAGTATATTTAGCTTTTGACTTCATACAAACAATGAGCTTAAGCATATAAAAAAAAATCTTAGCACATTCATTCTTTATACAAACATTTTCTTTACGTTTGGTGTCCAAAGTATCAAATCGAGTTTCATGTGGAAATAACTTTCGACGAAAGAGCTCACGTAGAAAGCAAATCAAGGCTTTCTTCAATGTAAGATGGCTGGCTACGTGTTTTGGGAGGCGTACATTGACACTTTCTGTCCCCATAATCAATTATTGTTCCTCCAAACGAACACTGACGACTCCAGTATGTACTATCAGGGGAGAGTTATGTAAGGCCAGCCCGTAGGAGACACCAGTGAACCCGGCTGGGAAGCACCAGGTTCCTGTGGAGGAGGTCGGTGCCGTCACAAAGAACCAACGAAGCCTTGACTTGTCAAACAGCGAGTCGAACATAGCCACTGACACTGCGACTCTGCTGGGGGTACCTGTCTCGCCTTCCATCCTTCATAACGAAGTCCATCAAAAAACAACGCCAGAGCATCCATCGATATCATTCCTGGAGGAAGTAATGATCCTTCTTCGAAGAGATTTGTCAAGGGAGGTCCCGTTGAGCATGAAGGATGGGTAAGATGACGTCTTTAGCGGGGGAGGTCGGTGCTTTTCAACTTCATTGGCGGTTCCTCAAGGTCTATGGTGCGGGTAAGAATTATGGGGCCGACTGCCCACACCTTTGAACATTACACGCACTCAAAAGGCTAATAAATTTGTTTTCAGACTGGGATACAATGCCGAACTCCGCCAGGGTGCGCTGTTTGCAAGCTGTGAGCTGGCGCTCTTTCTTTGGACGGGAAATGACGTATGTATACAGCTCGTCCGAATCGATTATTCGAGACTGGTCGAATCCTTAAAAAATCAAGAGAAATGATGCAATAAAAAGCAAAATTCACTTTCTATCAAAGAAAAACTTATCAGTACCGAGAGTGCCTTATATCTACGCGAGTCGAAACGTCCCCGGCATAATTACGATTCTAGTTAGGGCTGGAAGTATGTGTGCCTAATGTAGAATGAAGCCGAGCCTTACAGGCTAAGGCGACGTATCGGATCGGACAAAAGCGCGGGAAAGTGGTTGGTGGCGAGAGATTAATGGCAGCATCGTCAATACCGTCTAATGGCGGCGACAGCTGCGTCCGAACGTTCGTAAGTCTTCATTAGCGGCAGAGGAAGCATCCGATAAAATTTCTTATTACGTCACCTTCATATTTAAACTATCATACACTAGGAATAAACAAACTAAAAAAAACTGTCAAATGCCCCGAGACGAGTCTCACAGCTAACGCAACGACACAAAAACCCGAAGACGCCTCGTAACGAGCAGTTAAGAGTGTAAGGAAACGGACAAGAGATAGGTATAACATCTCCATTGCGGGCACCGGGGGGTGGGCCACGTTTGGATGCTTGTCCTAACCTAAAGTTTTCACAGCTCGACCAACACATTTTCATAAACGTTCAGCGTGATTTATCCCATTATCTGCTACCCACTGGAGACGGCAGAGGATGGGGCAAGCGACAGACACCCCTTAATTGGAGCCTCTTCTCACGTTAAAGAAATAATTTTTTTTTACACATAAAATTATGTGTGTGTGTGGATGCAAGTATTCAGGAACATACAGACATATCATGACATAAATATGCCTTACTTGACTTCGATCAGTTTTCTGTCTCTCACGCTACACACACACACACATACACACACATATATATACATATATATATATATATATATATATATATATATATATATATATATATATATATATATATATATATATATATATATATATATATATATATATATATATATATATATATATATATATATATTCACAGAATGTGTAAATGAAATCTGGTTTAACGTAAAACATGGAAGTTTCATTTCAGCAAATTATATCAGCACCAATCCTTCAGAAATTAACCCAAATAATATGAATGATTACATGGGAGCTTTTGCAACTCTTAGTAATCCTATACAGTACTAATCATTCTTTTGACTGAAGTAGAGGAAGAATTTTATAGCGTTATCTAACTTTATACACTGCACTCAGCCCGAACACTTAAGCTTTTTTTTTTTTTTTTTGCTGATTTCTACGATAGAAAAATTATAGCAATTCATCTTCAGACATTAATACAAATAATACTACTTGAAATTATAGGAAGTTCTTAAAAAAGCAGAGCCATTACCTTCACCTCAGACGCATGAAGAAATTTCCATTTATTCTTCCGTTTCTCTGCGTCGATGATTCTTACTGCGTTGAGGTAGACTTTCTCAGTCAATCGATCAACTATTATTTAAACAGCATAATGAGCAGCGTGAACGACTGTCCGTTCTGGAGAGAAAAGATGATGAAGGTAAGATGTTAGTATTTACCTAGAAAGAGTAATAATTTTTACCTTAAGAAATTAAGCGGAATATAAATGTCGATAAACTAATATTGTATCGAAAGTATTTAAAATTCTGAAACATCTGAGTAAAAAGATCGACGATCGACAGATAAAATGAAAGTACAGTGAATAAAATTATGGCGTCTGTCAACTACAAATCGCACCGACTGGGGAAAATCATTTGGAAAGGGAAAACATTTTATAATTTTCTTTATTGTTTGGTGAAGAAATGGAAAATCACAATACAAGTTAGAGAGAGAGAGAGAGAGAGAGAGAGAGAGAGAGAGAGAGAGAGAGAGGTGGCAAATTTCGGAAAAATTAAAAATAGAATGGGAAAACTGTGAAGAAAGGTAAGCAGAATGGACAGCAAGTATTTTTCAGCTGGTAACTGTTTATTACTATGCTTCACGCTTTCAATTTTGCTGTTCTTAAAATACCCATTTCCCCACAACCTTAGGTAAGCTTGTGTACTTCATATAAAATATCCACCGTCTTTTTTAACTTGAATGCAAAACAGGATACACCTGTACCTGTTTAGAATTTGTAATAAAACAGCAATTTTGTTCCCGCAGACATAATGCAATACTGAACATGAAATGAAAGCTCGAAATCATAAATAGGCTAAATATCTTATCATATTTGTAAATTTTCATATTTAAAACATCGCATATCACGCGTCGCTCTTTTTCCTCCAAACTGGTACCACTGAATTGCAAACAAGCTAATTATTAATGCAAATTACGGCAAACAAAAATTTTTCATGCAGTTAATAAAATTGTCAAAAGCCACCGTCTATCTATGCCCACCACGCATGTATCAGCATGTCAATGTTTTCATGGTAAATGAGGATTGAATTAAAAACGTATTTACAAAGCTGAGATATACGACGATAATGTCACCTTCCAATGCAACTGCGATTCGGAATTGTGGCAAGTACACCTGAACTATACGAGAATCGACTAACACCAATAATAAGTAGATTTCTGACCATTTACAGAACACGTAACTAAAAATATTTTAAAATCAGGACTATCATGCCATCATCTTAAAAATTCAGAAATTAAGTTTTCATTCCAAGACCGACATATTTGGACTACTAAAGTCCCAATCTAGTCTGTCTGGTGGCAAGGTTAAAAAATAGGGAAGTAAAAAAGAATGAACATAGGAGAAATAAAGAAAAATAAGCAAAAAAAACCTGAATGCTTATTAATAATAGTGCATGAAACAATGCATAATTAATACAAAATAATCAAAATAACAAATGGAACAAAAAAAAAATCGACGAATTTGTCCGAGTATACCAATGGGCAAGAGACTTCATCCTTAGAGTGTGGAAGGCCACGATATGAAAGCTACGGCATAACCCAATATTTCAAAACATTGTTTACATAGTTCCAACCCGGAGTATGACAACGAAATGTAACAAAAAAGTACTGATAACACTAATAATAAATGTTTATTGGTCGTCGATATGACGACACATTAATGCAGAAAACTCTCGCCAGCATTAGTGTTTAATGCTATTACAAACGCACCAAGACATACCATGAAGAACCACTACTGGTACGTTGGTATCGTCAATCCAGTCGATATAAACTCAACGGGGATCAACCATTTCTCTCTCTCTCTCTCTCTCTCTCTCTCTCTCTCTCTCTCCGTGGTCCTAGCCTCGCAATTCAAAGGGAAACGTAAAGTGAACAAAAGGACTTAATTTGCATGAGAACTTATATTCTGGTTCGTCTTGGAATTGGTTTTACGAGGCCACGAAGGATTTGCTTATAATGTAATTAATATGATTTGCTGTAAATCATGGGATTAGAGAGAGTGTAAGTCGTTTTATGGGGGAAATAAACCACCATGGAATCACACGTTCCTTTTTCGACAATCGTCGCCCCTTATCCCGCATCCTTTCCAGGACCTCTTATGAACTACCCTGGATACTCCCTAGCCCATCTCTCTCTCTCTCTCTCTCTCTCTCTCTCTCTCTCTCTGTACTAGCCGTTAAAGCAAACTCGCAGTAAATAGCAGCTTAATTTTCAAGATCCTTATCTTGTGAATTAGTTCTTAAACCCTGTGAGCAACAACATGTCACTTAGAAATTATGCTGAACAGGTTATACAGCGCTCCTTCATAAGGACATCGTCCTATCCGGGGCTATCCAAACTTCCTGTTCGACACCTCTGTCATAATTTTCTACGACTATCCAAATATATGATATGATAAATCACAAAGCGAGTTTAGTATCATCCTGCAAACATTTTTATCTATTCGTTTTTGAATGTCTAACCTTTACGAATATATCTTTGGAGCACTCTGAATTACAAACTATCTTCTTCCACATAGTACCAGAATGATAATAACTTCGCTATAGTATACATAAGAGTATTAAAAGTTGTAGACCAAAATATTTAAACTGTTTAAATTTAGCCACATTGGAGGACAGAAACATATAAGCAAAATAATTTCTGTTCTTGATTATTGTAAACTTAATTTTGCACACAAATCCAAAACAATAACTTACCAACATGTAACCAAAGACCAACATATCGCAAGCTTAAATTAATATATTTTTATGATGAAAGAAATGTTTATCATAATGGCGAATGGAATCAAAGTAATAAACTTGGGATATTTTAACTGTACATGATAGGCATCAGTCAAATGGAAAAGGAAGTTACTAATGCACTGAAAGTGACAAAAACTTATATCTAAGCTAATGATTTATCTTAATTATATATAGCAATTTAAATTTAAATATCATAACAAGTACTTATGTGAAACGTGAATTATTTAGACTAAGGTGAATTTTCTAACTTTTTCCTGAATATCGTACTACATAGCACAACTCTCAGATGAAGTTCTGTGTCATAAGGCGTATAATAGTAAGCAACAATATTTGCCGAGCAATAAAAATCCAATGATAAATTTACGAGTTACGTTAAAAGGTTCCATGTTGACGTTGGAAGACTGGAACGCTAAGACTTCAAAGTTCCTGCAGGGCATCCGGGATAACAGAAATTCGATCATTTTGGTGATTTTATCAGACAACGAAATCAACAAATTTTTGTCTGATTGTTCCGTATTTTTCTTAAAAAAATGTTGTTTCGAAAATAATTAATTATAAATAAAACGAAAACAGTATACAGTTCCAATATTATACATATATACAAAATATATATTTATATACCATATACAAATAACGGTATATACTGTATATATATATATATATATATATATATAGGTCTGCTATAAATATATATCAATAACTCTACATAACCAAGATTTGTTAGTACCGAGCACAAAAATTACATACATATGTAGAGCATCTAAACCAAGACAAAATTTGAACTTGATATCGAAATAACTCTTGATGGGAAGTGATTTAAGTTGTTACCGCGTCATCTAAACCAAAAAGCTGAGTTAATTTGACAGGAAGGTCTATTTTGAGAGCAATAAGGTTTCAGTTTTCCAAAGATAAATTGACCTCCATGATAAAGGGAAATGTATGGCTAAATATCCGAGATTTAAAATAAAAATCATGTGTAAATTAGCCGTAAATTGTACAAACTTGTAACTTAGAACATTCTTATTGTTTTTTTTTTTTTTTTGTTTTTCATTTGGGGTTCCACAAAAACAGCCTCTGTCCATGTTTTTTTTTTTTTTTTAAATGAGCCCTTCTGGCGAAGACCTAACACACTGTGCCCTCTGGTGTAATTAGAAGCCTACACAAATAATGACGTCTGCCTGCCCACTCTGCCCAGCAGACTTGGTCATCCACTGTAATTGTTACATCTGATTTTTTAGCTTAAAGAAAATCTGATTAGTACTATTTCTTAAAAAGCAAAAGGGTGATCTTTGACTCATGCAATTTTGAACAAAGAATAATCGAGACTGGTTTCGTTAACAGATACAACGAATTATTCTGAGCAATTGCTGCAGGATATTCTCTGCCTAATGGCAACACAAAGTTGGACATTTAGGGTGATGGTCTTATTTATCTTTTTCTTAGCGCCAGAACCGATGTTGGCGAGGCCTTAACGAGCACATCTGGTTGACTTTTCCTTTTGTTCCCGAGGTGTTTGGCCACTGGTCGGGATCCTTTTTTTTATTATTGTCTGTTTTTGTTGGGCAGTGCAGGCAGCTGGAAGGGACTAAAACACACACATACACACATACACTCGCACACACACATACCCACAAACTCACTCGTTGACACTTAACCCATTTGCTTGAAGGTAGGGTGGTGACATCCGGAACTGTCCCGAGTGTTTGGTGATGGAGGTGGGCTGTGGGTCTGGTGGCATCGCCAGATCATTTTTCACAATTTATCTTATTTTCTTTTCCTTGTTAGGAAAGAACCCCAAACGCCAGGTCTCCGTTAATCAGTATTTATGGCCTTATTAGCGGAGGCGTTGATTACGTGTCCTTTGAACATGCGCTTCTTCGAGGAGCTAACAGATTCTGGAAATAAAAGGCATTGTTCTCGTTGCTTATTTTGATGTTCTCTTGAGGAATGATTGAAATGTATATTATAACGTAGATTATAATGGTAACATTTTGCCAATCGTAAATTAAATACAGTTAGAGGAAGATTAAATTGGATAGTTTCTGTAACATACTTTGCCACTTCCCAGGAGAGAAGGAAAAAATGTTTTAGCATCTAAATGAAAAATATTTTGCTAATTCTGAGGGATATAAAGTTCCATGTATGTTGAATTAATTATTAACCTACTGTCCCAATTCTGAAGGGATAAATTTAAGATCGATTAAATTAGAAGAGAACGTTAACGTTTAGCCAATTTTGAGTCGGGGAACAAGTTCGATGGAGATGAAATTTCAGTGTCGTTTATCATCCATTTGCCAATCCTCAGAGGAATACATAAGTTTATAAAATAATGTAAACTGTTTTGCCAGTTTTCCTGAAGGAAAACAAATTAGAAGGGAATTAAAGCAATAAATTAACGGTTCCGTATATCAACAGTTCTGCAAGGAAAAAATATGAAAGGTTTAAGTTATGTAATAAAGGTAACCGCCTATGTCTAACAATGCATCCTGATGGAAAAACTGCGCAGGCTCATCACTGTAAAAGACCATCAACACAACACTGCCTATTACTATCCACTCATTAGTTTTTATATCATGGTAATTACAATCACCACGCCACCCATGTCTCGGCAAATAACCGGCCGACGTGACAAGCAAGACCCGAATCTTCTCCCTGAGGAGTCTTTGGCGCTACTTCGCAAGAGACGCAAGAAAAAAATTTAAGGGCCCCACGGTAACATGATACGTCGCGCATAACGCCCGAATCGGATGCCCCGCGATCACGGCGCTGAGCGGCGTCGCGTTGCCTCGTGAATACAAATTCCTTCATTCAAGGTGGGAGGAGGAGGAGGAGGAGGAGGAGGAGGAGGAGGAGGAGGAGGAGGAGGAGGGCTCCACCTCCATCCACCCCCGAAGGGAACCCTTCATCTTTCTTCCCTAAGTTCCGCATTTCTCCTTCCTCTTCAGGAAGAAGTGGAGGAGGAGGAGCAGGAAAGAACAAGCATCCGTAAAACTCCTTCCCCCAATATCATTCCCCGAGAAGAGGGTAAGGATGAAAGCAACCCTCAAATCACGCCTCCCACCCCCCACCCTCACCACCTTTACTCTCCTTCCCTCGTCTTTCACACCCCTCCCATCCTTTATAAAAGCAAGCCGAGGGCAGCAATGAACATTCACCTGCGCTGCTTGTGCAATGGAGAAGGGGCAGGGAAGGGAGGAAGGCGGGGCGGGGGTGGACGGGGGAGGGGGAAATAAGAGAGCCGTGATGCTGTCGGTGTTATGGTGATTTCCATGCAGCAGGTATCTTTATCTCCCTTAATGTGACGGGTGGAAAATCTAAAGGAGACTTCGATGCTTCTTTGTGGACCGAAGGAAAGAGAGAGGAAAAAAAGAGGGTTCCTCGAGGGCAGGGAGTCTCATGGATTCGGGGTCTTTAGTGCGATACGCTGTCATGAACACCCTTGTGATAAGAGAGTTTGCGGTGAAATTATTACAAAGGTTTCATTTCACGGGTGAAATTATTTGCCGGTGCTGCGTTGCACATTTCCGTGAATGATATCACGCTTGTTCAGCTCGACCTTGTTCTGTTACGTTACTGATATTGTGATAATATAATCTTTATATAATAAAAAAAATAAGTGGGTATCCAATTTTTTCGTGTAACAAAGATAGTATTCCACGTTCGAACTTGCCGTCGGCCGACCGGGGCCAGATTCTCTCATCAGTGGCTCCTATATAAGAATACGAAATAAAGGTACCTTCGTTCGAGCTTCAAAGCAATTTCATCTTGACTCGTTCTTACACCGTCGTCATTTTTGACGGCAAGGGTACACTCAAAATAATAGCAATAGTGCTGATAACAATAAGCAACAACACAGTAGAAAAAATTTCTACGGAAATGCTAACAATGATAATGAAAGCTATTAAAAATTCAATATAAAAAAACAAGTATTCTGCACATTACAAGATTATATATTTCTTACCTACAGTATCCGAATCCTGGGAACAGACATGAGAGAACCAATTCTTATTGACACTTAAAACCTACGACTATAAACAAGGGGATAATAGCCCAAAACAAACACACAAACAAGGCTTTCCTCTTAACTCCTAAACAAAACATCTCAGTCCCAAGTGACCTAACCAGGAGGTATCCTGTTTGTGACAAACACCTTGTGTAAAGGACACCAACTTTTCATTTACACCTAATCAAGCGAGATACACTTTAAATGATGTTTCGAAACGAACGACATTTAAAAAGGCTGACGAGAGGCAACAGCAAAACATCGACATTAATATCTCTGTCTGAAGCTTCGTGTTTATTGCGAGAAGAGCAGCTATGGAGGGCGGCCATTTGACCAAGACCCACCGAGAGAGAGGGACCAGGGTTTGGATATTTGTTATTGAGGAAGGACCTCCCGTTGCTCCGAAGAAGGTTCGACTGATGAAGGCTTTATTAGGACAACTCCGATGTTGCCCCTCTCTCTCTCTCTCTCTCTCTCTCTCTCTCTCTCTCTCTCTCTCTCTCTCTCTCTCGCCACTTCCCAGTCCCTACAAAGCGGCATCTCAAAGAATTTAGAAATTCCTATTCTTTAATGAACCCGAGGTGATGAAGTTATGGCAAAATAACGAATCATTTACAAAACAGTGCAACAAAAATATAACTTTCTTCTCTTCGAGCCCTACTTTCCAAATAACGACCCTCTTGAGTTCTTTTTGTTCTACGTTTAATGTTATGAATAATCTAATCAGATAACAATGATAGCTACAATCATAATGAAAATACAATGAAAAACGAAAGTTTCAAAAATGATTTAGATCGACTTGGAGGAAGCTCAGAAAAGGAGAGGAAGGAATTGTGAAATGGTTTTCCAACTGAGTGAAACCATTTGGAATCAGAATTCAACCGCCGCAGTACGTGTTGATATAAAATGAAAGCTGCTGAGAAAAGCTTCATGAAAATAAAATATTATTTGAAGTACGACCATTTTTGTTAGCTGAATTTCAATGGGAAGGGAAAATTAATGCCCTCTACGCCAGAGAATAAAAAAAGGAGAGATATAGAAGGAGAGACGCAGAAGACAAGGGAAAAATTCAAAATGTAACTAAAAAAAAAGAAGCTTTATACCAGAAACACAGCTTTATCTTAAATGATAAAGGTTACTGAATCGAGATAAACAACAGTTAGGATAGTTTCATATCTTAGAAAGACGAAACACTAAAATGTTTTGGAAATTAGTGGTCAAGACAACAATTACCACGCAGGTGTATAGAAATTCGTATATGATACATTTTTTATTATAAATATAAAGGTGAAAGAAGCAAAACAAGAAATTATTTGAGACTGAACTACATAGTAAAAATTATGTCTAAGGAGATGAGAATAATAATAATAATAATAATAATAATAATAATAATAATAATAATAATAATAATAATAATAATAATAATAATATAATTATCAGGTACTGAAACTATAAACAATTTGCTGGAATTACGAGTCACATGGCACAAGACACTTACAACACTTAGCAACGAGTGTTGAAATCGTTATATGACAAATTCCTCAATTTCATATAATTATATTTACATACACTTCAGTGTATAAATATAAATGAAAAAAAAAAAGGCATGGTTTTTATAAAAAAAAAGTGGCACTATGTAAACAAAAAAAAAAAAAAGACGAAAGCGTCCAACATCCCAGAAATCAAGTTTTCACAAAATGGTAGTGCCACATGCTAGTGATTAGGTAATTATTTGAAACTAAGTATTTACTATTAATTAAGAAAAAGGATAATCATCTTTGATTTACCAGAGGGACAAAATATACGACGGAGACTAGACTCAATTTAGGCGCCATCATCCTCCTCCTCGAGAAACAAACGTTGGCTGGAAAATACATACACGAACATAAACCATGCGAGGAAAAGCACCTTGGCATTAAAACAGCACGCGAGAGAGAGAGAGAGAGAGAGAGAGAGAGAGAGAGAGAGAGAGAGAGAGAGAGGGGTGGGTGGGGGTGGGGGGGGCTGGCAATAAAAGCGTTCCACTGGCTAATTCAAAGTGACATTTTATTTGCTTAATATTTTGGTAACCTGACAGAGTGCCTCGCTCATCAGGATTATCGCCTTCTCCCCTTTAACATCGGTCTTCCGAAAAGAACTTCCTCTTTTCTCGGTCAGCCTTTCGCTAGCTGTCCATACTTTGTTAGCAGAGATGTTCCGTGTAAATAGAAAAACTCTTGAGTACACAGGACAGATGTTGCGTACCATACGCTATTTGATGTATTCGATAATTAAGAAATTCTCCTATTCGGTTCTGAATTGAAATGATGCAATTATGAAAGACTCCTTAGACCCCATGATATATGTGAAAGTTAGATACTTCTTTCAAACAGTGATTTAATTCTAATACCTGCAATGGAAAAGTAACAAGGTAGGAAAGCAGAAGGGTAGAATGCCTCCGAGGCACCAAATATTCCGACATGATCGACATTGAACTTAATCGAAATGAGATGAACTGAAGAATAATCCACATAATTTCTAAACAGCAGTTACTAAGTGATGAAGCTACTTCACTCATATGCTTAGCTAGTACACTGTCAGTGACAGAAAATGCGAATCTGTTGATTTACCACAAGGATACTCGCTCCGTTTGCACGCTTCCTGCCCAGGCTATACAGTTACTTACCTCCGGATATGCACCAGCAAATGGTTTTATGGGAAAACAGTTTTGCATAAATCAACTGGACCTGAAGGCTGTGGAAACCTGACGACACATGGCTTTACATAACTGCTCACACTCTAGATCGGACCTAGTAGCGTAGTCCAGATCTAGAATGTCATTACATTTTTACTGTAAGACTTCAGAAATATTTTGAGGAAATCTGTAACTGCACCTGGACCACCTACGAATGGCCGGCTTTCCTAAGCTTTTATATAACTGATTTGGATTACTGGCAAAACCTGTGGTTGGCCTTAAAGAACTGATCCAAACTTCTTAAAAAAAATATTGGTGTAAAAATTTTCGAAATATAAAAAAATGGACCCTGATCCAGTTCTTAGTTAACAGTTGACCTCCTGCCAAATTTAACGGATATTGCTCAAGACCAGTTCTTGGGCAAATTTCCCCCTACCCCCTTCGCATCCACAGGCGCACAAAATAATACTGATAATAATGAAATTCTCTACCAGGATCTATATGTAAAAAGCATCGGGTACTTGACAGTAATGTATGTTGGTGATCATGTTAAATTACCTAAATAAACAGACTTGCGCTTCCAATTCGCGCAACACTCGCTCAATGAAGTAGAGCATTAGAAGTAAAAAATCTATAACTTCGTAGTTCTTCTAATATCTCAGCCAAAACTCGGGAGTGTGTTGACTTTACACGTTTACTTATAAAAATGAGAACAAAAACAAAATAATTTGATATCTTAAAAATACCAGTAACAACAAAGTAATGGACCCCAGTGCTGTCAGATATAACTGATTCTAAGACAATAATAGAAAGAGCATGGGTTATAAGGGAGCGGGGGTGGGGGGGCGGTTATAGAGGAGAGGGGATGGATGGTTAGTCTCTGCCTGCTGCTGCGAAGCATCAACCAAATCTCACGCTGCGACCGACGAAATCAAGCCCCTTCCGAGGTAAAAATTCATCTTGGCCAATTCTCTGCTAAATCAGTACGAGGTTCCATAAACAAATCCTTCGACGGTGACAAAACACAAGAGCCCGGCGTGCGGGCGGGGGGCCGCGTGGCTTAATTCTACCATTTTAGATGACAAACCGATAAGGGAAATGAAGACTCGACTCCCAGATCAGGATGCGACCTTGGAGAGAGAGAGAGAGAGAGAGAGAGAGAGAGAGAGAGAGAGAGAGAGAGAGAGAGAGAGTCCACAATTGCGGAAAATATACTGGATTATGAAGATAAGCGTCTATAAAATCAACAATGACGTAGGTTGGTAAAACTAAAGTTAGTGATGTCAATAAACACTATAGTTCGTATTTTATTATCACGAAATAAAATTAAAAATAGACATACAGTGTATAAAAAAGCTTGAAATAAACGATGCTAATTTACTTCGAAGGAAATCAAGGTATGCAGACAACATTACTAAGATTTGAATGAACGCAATTTTTTTAATAGAAAAAAGACAGAATAGAAAAACGCAACTGGTTATAACGTTATGAGTATCTAAAAATTCGTAATTTAGTATTTTGAATGTTGACAAAAATAATAATAAATCGATGAACTAAGAGAAAATACAGCAATTAGTACAATTCTGTTTCTATATATCAATACATAAACACGTGTAATAATGTGACGGGCAAAATGCATTACCTAAATCAAAACATCCAACCGAGGAAATTTACGACCATATTGTTCTATGTTTTTCATTTTCTATTTTATCTCTCATACTTTTTTACCATGGTGATGTGGGCTTTTCATTTCTTTTTCTCTCATACTTTTTTACCACGGTGATGTGGGCCCAGGTCAAGGTGGAAAGAAACTATCATAACATACAACAACATTTACTAAAGTCTAGTAACAGGAAACCAACCAGTAATAAAATAGAACAAAATACAATGAAAAGCTCCACGCCAGTTGAATAACAGGAAACAGATACTCCAAAAAACATTCCAGATTTCGGTGAGTCTGGGTGGTGCTATATGGTTTTTTTTTTTTTTTTTTTGCAACTGACGAAACAAAGATCTTCAGTAAAATGAATGAGGTGGGTCAACCTCCGAATGAGACTCCAGCAACCACACCACATGATATGAGAGAGAGAGAGAGAGAGAGAGAGAAGAGCGAGAGAGAGAGAGAGAGAAATAATGCATTTATTCAAATTCAGGCCCAAAATAAATAAATACATACATGCATACATACATATACACACACACACACACACACATTATATTATATATATATATATATATATATATATATATATATATATATATATTTTTTTTACAGAGAAGCAGAGAGAGAGAGAGGAAGATAATTTATTGCTCAAATTCTCAAATTTTATGTACTTTAATGAGCAAAAACCAGTCTAAAATTCTCTACTGCCTAATATTCTTCAAGCTCTTCCCGGCTTTGAGCCTTGATACGAAAATAAAATTGATAACTTCTCCTTCCCATTAGGAATTCGAACCTACTCAGGTTAGATGACTGAGTTTAAGTGCTCAGCTCATTACAGTACCAAAAATATTAAGAATTAATTTCAGCTCAAACGCTTTTGCTTTACAGACATGAATTTATAAAGTCTGTTGGTCGCATTAAACAAAAGACCTTTCAAATTTCTCTATTTCCTAATACTGTTTGATACGATATCCAACCGTAGAAATGAGCTCACATAATTATGAGCTGATAAAGCCTCATATTTGTTAAGATGTAATGAGCTACCACTAAAATCAGTTTATAAATATATATGAATATCTATATATATGTGTATGTGTCCTTAATTACTGTATACAGAATAAATAATAAGCAGCGTTTTATTAGAAAAACAATTAAAACATAAAATATTGGGATTGAAGTTTCATTTAAAGTGTTTTTAAAGGAAGATGAACAGGACCAATGATAAAGCCTGCTTTGTATCTTTGCAGTTTTGCATTAGATGAAAAGGTAACTTGAGTGCAATTCATAAACATAACAAAGCTACAACGAACTTTTCAGATCTAAACGTAACTGCAATACGAAACAGGGAGTACTAAAATTGCTGTCGGAAATACAGACAACGAGACTACAACATATACAGCGGGACACCGTCTTAAGCCGAAGCCGCTACTACAGGGCGAGCTCTAAGCGAATCGGACAAGCGGAAGAGGCGGAGTCAAGCGGCAAATTGAAAGAAGCCATGATGGATGACCCGCGGAACACTCCCACAACCTCATCTAAAGAGCATTCATTAAGACCTTCCTGAACTCTGCACCACGTGACTGTACTCTCCTGTAACATAACTGGACTTACAGAAGCCTGTGCAATAAAAAGTAAATTACGA
>NC_089795.1:79560162-79580162 GCF_040412425.1 Macrobrachium rosenbergii
AATGAAGACACATTCCACCAAACTCACACGATTTGGCAAATTATTCTCTGTTTCTTTTAATACTTCAGAATATAACCACAACTTTCAATGCAACTTCCTAAAATATCTACAAAATTGAGGAATATAATCAGAAACTACAGTATTCTAAAAGGGCATAAAGGTACACCAATAAGGACTCTGAGGAATGCTAATATTTTAAAATTTTTCAAGTAAATAAATCATTCAAACTTGGTTCACAAAATAAATCAAAAGTACCATTAGTGAATCTGATAAGAAAATGTAGAGTACTGATACGATAGTGCTTGTTGTTGAAAAGCAACTAGAGAGAGAGAGAGAGAGAGAGAGAGAGAGTAGAGAGACTACACCACCATACCAACCTAGACAGAGAGAAGGCTTAGTTAATGACCTACATACGGCTACCTATGCAGGTTTGTACGAGTAGCCAAAAGCGCCAAGGAATGACAGCATGGAGAATGAATTGATATTCAACACGCAGAGGCTTGTAAGTCCGAGACGAAATGGCTGGCACGGCGGCAACTGTCCATAGCTACGTTTCGAGAATGCATTTTTGCATAAACACGCGGTGGAGAATGTGTCGGGAGGTCCCAAGTCGATAGAGATGTCACGTAGGGGTCAAGAAGCTACACATTTTGCGAGTAAAACGAGCCTAATGGCAATTACAAGTCATTCATTTCGGTTTATCAGTCTATCAACATCCGCATTTCGAAGGTAATTTATTCCCGGCCAATTACGACAGATATTTTCTTTGTGAAAAAGAATCCACATGTTTTAGCTCTACGAAAGTATGCAAACTACTGTATATATCTTCAGAAGTCATAATGGCGAATGAGTTCTTACTGCCCAGATAAAATAATGTTTGGTTAAATTACGTGTCCATTCAATATTGTGAATAATTAATACGATCCTGAAAATTTAGAATCATTTCAGGATATGCCTCATACAGGCTTCGCTTGGATTGCATTTTTTCCTTTTCTTATTTGAAGTACAAAGTTAAGTATACTTTAGTTTAACCAGACCACTGAGCTGATTGACAGCTCTCCTAGGGCTGGCCAGAAAGATTAGACTTATTTTACGTGGCTAAGAACCAATTGTTTACCTAGCAACGGGACCTACAGCTTATTGTGGAATCCGAACCACATTATAGCGAGAAATGAATCTGCATCACCAGAAATAAAATCCTCTAATTCTTCATTGGCCGGCCGGAGATGCGAACGCGGGCCCTGCAGAGTGCTACAGCATTCATGCACGCCGTGTACCATATATTATTTAGTTTCTGGGAATTCTCGTAAGAATCACTTCTCTCAATAATTCTTTCTTTATAAGAAAGGCATAAAGAATATATCTCTTGTGAACCCAGTTTTTATTTTAAATGCGCAATTCAAATTCCAGCTGAGATATATGAACAAGAATTCTTACCTGTACCATTTCAAAACAAATTGGATATATTAAGTAGCAAATGAAACTTTTTCATTGACGTTACTGAACGACATACGACACAAACTTGTTACAGCACTTACAATCGTCAAAAAGAAGTACGTGTATTATTTAAGGTGTATATATATATATATGAAGATAAAAAGACTCATAAAACACTATTTGAACGTTGCGACCATATATTTCGAGCACTTCCTTCTGACCCTGTTCACTAGTGATATATATAGAGAGAGATATATATATATATATATATATATATATATATATATATATATATATATATATATATATATATATATATATATATATATATATATATATATGTGTGTGTGTGTGTGTGTGTGTGTGTGTGTATAATAAGTTTTAAACGTTTTTATAGAAAAATTCACCAATTACAATAATCGGATCGGTTCCATTACCGTTAACGAGAATATTTAAATTAGTCTATGGATATTTTAAAAACTCAAGCAACTACATATAAAAATGTAAAAAATTGGATATATTAAGTAGCAAATGAAACTTTTTAATTTTTTACCATTAAAACAAAGTTATTAGTCTCATTATCGTAAAAACCAACAGGCAGAAAAACAGTAAAGATTCATTGCGGCTGTACTATATTTAAGTTACAATACAGCTTATAACTTTTAATAACGAAAATTACGATCATACAATCTTTACAAAATTTTAAAGTAGCTAAATTCCCAGCTTATTTACATTACTAAAATTACTTGATGTTTTCACAAACCACCGACAAATCTCGAAAAAGAAAGCTGAATACGCAATTTTCTCATTTAAGTAAGATACTAGACAACTTACTTGATTAACTTACAACTGCAAAAAATAAAATGACACTTTTCCATTACATTAATGAAGCGATTTCATTTGACAAAGCAGGCGAAGTTTTGGTTCCATGGGTATAATCCTTAGTATATGAAAGGTGATATGAAGCTTACAAAAATCTCTATTTCCAACGTCAACTCTAAGATTCCATAATATATATTACTAAGAAACTTGGCCATTTCAAAGGCAACACAACAAGTGTCTTTTTTTTTTTCAGAAAACCTTTAACACGAAACCGCGAGGTCAACCCTCACATTACGAGTGAAAGAGGCGAGTTAATCCCCCTCAAACGACCTCGGGTATAATAAGACAAAATATACATAGGGAACAGCCACACAACAATGATAAAAGAGACTGGAAATGAGTTTTTTCGTCTTGAGCTTTCCAGCCTTTTAGAGTCACGTGATAATAATCTGCATGACCTTTGATGATGATAGTTGGATTCCTTTTTAGTTTTCTGTAAAAGAAAACTACTGAGATGGCTTTGTCTGTCCGTCCGCACTTTTTTCTGTCCGCACTTTTTCTGTCTACCGTCAGATCTTAAAAACTGCTGAGGCTAGAGGGCTGCAAATTGGTACACTGATCTTCCACCCTCCAGTCATCAAACATACCAAATTGCAGCCCTCTACCCTCAGTAGTTTTTATTTGATTTAAGGTTGAAAGTTAACCATGATCGTGCGTCTGGCAACGATATAGGACAGACCACCACCGGGCGGTGGTTAAAGTTTCATGGGCCGCGGCTCATACAGCATTATACCGAGACTACCGGAAGATAGATCTATTTTCGGTGGTCTTGATTATACAATGTACAGAAAACTCGATTGCACCGAAGAAACTTCGGCGCATTTTTTACTTATTTTGTTGTATGCATCCGAGAAAGCTTTGCGGAGAGAGAGAGAGAGAGAGAGAGAGAGAGAGAGAGAGAGAGAGAGAGAGAGAGAGAGAGAGCCCATGACAGATGATGGAAGAAATGCAAGAGGGTCGAAGGGCTGCGGAAGGTATGCAGACACGGAGAATTGCAGTAAGTGTTTCCAGACGGCACCGCCTCTTTTGCATATTCTCTCTCAGAACGTATGAATACTTGATTGTGTGCTATATCTATGCAAATGCCGCACTTGCCTAGCAGGTCCTTTGAAAGTGAACAAAGGGAAAAAATAAGGCACGTCAGGCATTCCCTCTTACTCTTTTTTCTCATAAAAATGCCCAGGTTCTTTACAGCAGCGGTGAAATAGAAATATTTTACTTTCTAATTTAGATGAATTTAGTAAATATAAACCGAATGAATTTTCAACATACGGGAAAGCCCTCAACTTCACTCGTAGTCAATCCTTTCTGACCCAGAGTCGTTTTTCCCGCCAGCTCACACCGCGCAGATTCCTCTAATCCTATTGGCTACGCCATGATGAAGCCGTCAAGGCACACAAGCTCACTCGGAACGATTTGCTCTGACCTCGGCTTCGATAACATCTTCCAGAGATGGCCAACTACATATGTCCCTTACGGCCAATGGAAGAAGACAAAGAACGCTCTCTAAAGGTATGATTAACATACCGATATTGTAAGTCAATATCATATTTGTGAAATAATAACAAGCTTTTAACAGGCGCTAACGTTCGGACGTATTCATGATGGCGCCGGGCACGTGAGAAGGCGGGAAAGACACGGATCTTCGGGGTTGCCTACACTGACACAACATTAATCTTTATCCCAACTGGTCATCTCCCTACCCCTCCCGCCAAGCTATGAAGACATTGTGTACGGGCGTCCTCCCCCACGCCCACACCCCTTACCTTCCATCACCACCACCAATATTGTTATTATAAAGATCAGGACAAAACGGCAGGGGGTGACATCGCCGTGGTTCCTTTAACCCTAGCATCGCCGTATACAGAACCCTGGTGTGCTTAAGGGCGCACACGGCTATAAGAGTAACGTTTCTCAAAATACATGAATTGAAAATAAATCTTTATCAACATTAGGCTGGGGCTTGTAATGGCATCATTCAAAAGGTGGAGTCCAGTTACCAATTTGTTCGTCTGTCTGTTATACTCTTCGATGTATATTTATATTTATGTAATATACATCGATACCAAACATTTACACTTTTGTAAATATACATCGATACCAAACATTTTCACTTTTGTAAATATGCATCGATACCAAACATTTACAATTTTGTAAATATACATCGATATCAAACATTTATACTTTTGTCAATATACACCGATACCAAACATTTACACTTTTGTAAATATACATCGGCAACAAACATTTTCACTTTCGTAAATATACACTGATACCAAACATTTTCACTTTCGTAAATATACACTGATACCAAACATTTACACTTTTGTAAATATACATCAATACCAAACATTTTCACTTTTGTAAACATACATTGATACCAAACATTTTCACTTATGCAAACATACATCGATACCAAAAATTTTCACTTTTGTAAATATACATCGATACCAAACATTTACACTTTTGTAAATATACAGCAATACCAAACATATACACTTTTGTAAATATACATTGATACCAAACATTTACACTTGTTAATATACTTCGATACCAAACATTTACACTTTTGTAAATATACATCGATACTAAACATTTACACTTTTGTAAATGTACATCGATACCAAACATTTACAATTCTGCTAATATACACGATACCAAACATTATCACTTTTGTAAATATGCATCGATACCAAACATTTTCACTTTTGTAAATATACATCGCTACCAAACATCTGCACTTTTGTAAATACACACTGATACCAAACATTTACACTTTTGTAAATATACATCGATACCAAACATTTACACTTTTATAAACATACAACGACACCAAACATTTACACTTTTGTAAACATACATCGATACCAAACTTTTTTTTTTCACATCGTTAACACCGTACCTTCGTAAGTAGTCTCTCCTTCCTCCAACAGAGATCGTCATTCACAACACGAGTATAACATCTCGGTCAAATACAAAACTCTTCTCTCAAACATCGATTCTTAACAGAGCAAAACAAGAGACAAAATAAGAGCTACACAATTTTTAACCTCGATCCTGGTGCTAGTAGACACTTAGTTAATTGAAAACAATTACAAACAATGGAGTTACTTCATCTTTTTGACGTTTCTGTAATAAATCTAAAATGTTACCTTAAAAGCTGGATTGTTCTTTACGATGTCTTTACAAGTGCGATTGGAAGAGGCATAGAAACCCAAGGGAAAAATCCAACAGCCCAATCACAGGTACGGAAAACCTACATTTGTCAAGTCATCAAAAAAAATCACGAGTAAATTATAAGGGGTCCGTTCAGAGCAAATTTTGAAGGGCCAATCACGGATAAGTAACCAAACCGTACTCCATTTAGTATATTTTTCTGCACGGAAGGAAATATATTCAATCACATGTCGTGAACTAAAGGGTATGATAATGATGATGACGTGTGAATTATTAGGTCCAAAACCCAAATACTGCGTGTGAACTTTCAAGTCCAAAGCCCCAATGCTGGGGCCCTGAGCGTCATTCATGTTATTAATATAAATGGGTTATGAAGATATGAAAATATATTTAAATTAATATTCGAGCATGATCAGGTTTTCATTCATGAAGCATTCGTAATTCACTCACACCTAAATAACCTTCCATTCACATGCATTACTATAAAGTAAAAAAAATATGTTAACTAAAATGGGTCAAATCTTGATGAACATGAAACTCAATTTAATTTTAGTGGCTTTCAAAAACCCTGACAAGGCCATCGATGTTTGCTTCATCCTCAGAATTTGGACGACTGAATTTCCGGTGCTCAATCTTATACATTGAACAAGGACTTCTTCCTACAAAATATACGGAAAATCCACTCCTGTGCCTTGCGTATTAACACAGTGGTTCTAAACCTTTTTATTACCACGCCCCCTCTAAGAGTTGGTCCTTCCCTCCACGCCCCCCTTGCATCTATGAGTAAAATCCCCTCCCAGATTTAAAGGAAAATGAAAAATAAAGAGAAAGAGAAGGGGTGTTTTTATTCTTAAGCCCAACGAGTATAATAAGAGTAATAGACTATAGGAAACTATCGTTTAAGGCGATACTTTTGCATTTTTTCATAAACTTCTGAATATTGGTTCCTCACTCTTGTTAAGAGAATAATGAATATAATTAGAGAGTTTTTAATTTTTTCCTAGGGCTTGCGCCCCCCCCAACCTGGAATTGCTGACGCCCCCCTAAGGGTGCGCGCCTCCAGGTTGAGAACCACTGTATTAACATATGCATTGAACTGAATGGTAACTTAGCTTAAAATATTTCATCATCATCATGCGCAGTAACAGAACCAACTCCGTCTTGAGAACGGGAACAGTACGAAAAGATCTTAACCTGTCCCTAAGACGTGCAACATACTCCAAAAATAGCACTTATTCTCTCTTATTAAGGCTGATGTTCTTTGAACAATGAAAAATTTCAAGTACCACACGTCAGGTGATAGCGAAATATTTTGGCAGTATCGTCTGAAAAATAGTCATAATGACAGTAACAAAGTAACATCCACAACTCATATTACTGAATTCGATCATAATCACAATACCCACAACATAAGAAAAGAAGAATGATTAAAGTATATACATATTAATTATATATATATACATATATATATGTATACACACACACATATATATATATATATATATATATATATATATATATATATATATATATATATATATATATATATATATATAATATAAAGTCCCTCGAACCAGAAGAGACTCTCAGTGCCTTTCTTGACCCATTTACAGCTTGTGGACTGATGGGCAGTTCAATATATATATATATATATATATATATATATATATATATATATATATATATATATATATATATATATATATAATATATATAAAACAGCAGTATGAAAGCTTTTGATTTGCAAACTGAGCGAAAACAACCCTAAAACAGGTGCAGCAAGGTAGAAAGCAGGATGCGTGCAAAAGATTGGGAAGAGACTTAAAATCTCTATGGAAACCGAGCTGGGAATGTATGAGGGGACGGTTGAGCCAACACTCGTTTACAGAAGTCAAATGTGGATGTTGAAATCAAATGAAAGAAAACTGGATTAAGATGTTGAAATGGACGTTTACAGAATGCCTACATATGACATAACATGGTAGAAAGGATGAGAAATATGGAGACACGTTGCAGTGGTAACTACTGTTGGTGAAAAGGTAGATCAAACAATTTTGAGATGGTTTGGTCATGTGAAAGGACTGAGTGAAACAGGTTGGTGATGAGTGTATGATTCAAAAGGAAGACCTACACGTAAATGGACAGAGGGAGTAAAAGAGTACTGGAAAGGAAGGGTTATATTATCTAGGAAGCCTGAGCAGCTTGCAATAAAGGGTGAAAGGATCAGTGTGTAGTGGGGTTTAATTACACAATACTGCTGCACAGGGAGAATTACCCTCCAATCATTTAGCAGTGATCATCGTGTTTGTTTTTTTTTTTTTCTCAGAAGCCACCACTTTTTGGGGGAAATGGCTTACTGGTGAGAAATTTCTTTGTTTATATATATATTATCACCTATACATATACCTACATATGTATATAATATACACATATATATATACATATGTATATATATAAATATGTGCTCAATTCACTTTTTGGGGGATATAACTTACGACAAAGGAAACCATAAATAATAATTGCAAGGATTTGAACCTTTAACTTTTGGGTTTGAGAAATGACACTGAATTTTAAAGTCATATATATATATATATATATATATATATATATATATATATATATATATATATATATATATATATATATATATATCTATATAAAATACAATTTATATTATAAGCAAATTATTTATAAGCAAACTTAGCCGCGTTAACGATCCAACTCTCATTCTGCCTGTGAAGCGCCAACCGAATATCACAGCATGGCAAACTAGGACGAATCAGAAGTGGGGGGAAACGGAGAGCCAAAATAAAATTCCTCGTCCATGTCTCCCATCACGCCTGCCTTTGTGAATACCATTAGTAACACTTTCACCCGGCCACTAATCGCTCATGTAAAATCGTCTGCTCTAATGGCGGCGTTTCCTTTGAATGCGAAAATTCCGCGACAGAAGTCCTGAAAAATTATGACGGGACCTCTACGAGGGTCGCTCTTCTCCCATTGACGATGTGTGGTTGTTCCCCTCCGTATGGAAAAACTAATAACAATATTTTGGCCAAGTGGGTCCAAATAGAAATGTCATGGAGACCTACGTTGATGGGACCGCCAAATGACCCCCGAATCCGATTTCCGAGAGAAAAAGTGATTCGTTTTCGAAAGCGGCCTCTGCTGACTGAATGGGACAGTGGCTTTTCACTCTTCCTCTCTTGGACCTGATACGAGAATAAGGCGTACTTTAATACTCAAGAAAAACAACTAAAAAATGCGCCGAAGTTTTTTAGGCACAGTCGAGTTTTCTGTACAGCGTTAATGCTGTATGAAACTCACCGGTTGCCAGACATTACGATTACGGCTAACTTTAACCTTAAATAAAATAAAAACTACTAATGCTAGAGGGTTGCAATTTGGTATGTTTGATGATTGGAGGGTGGATGATCCACTTACCAATCTGCAGCCCTTTAGCCTCAGTAGTTTTTAAGATCTGAGGACGGACAGAAAAAGTGTGGACAGAAAAAGTGCGAACGGACAGACAAACCCGGCACAATAATTTTCTTTTACAGAAAACTAAAACTTGTACTTAATCCTTGGGTAAACATAAATTTATTCTGTGTGCATCCTTTAGGTACTAGATAACCATAAATAATTCAAGAACTACATAACTTCTTTTGACTTCGGTTAATTTTGAATTTTATAAGTTTGCTTGTTGATTTCGACACTTGTTTACCATTTTTTCTTAATAAGATAAGCCTTCCTGACTTAAATCCACGAACTGCGCCCATATAATCTAATGAAATAAACTTACAAAGGAATACTTCTACTGTGACTACTGCTAATACTAATAAAAAAAATAATGATAAGTTTTGCTTATTAACTAGGCTCCCAAACTGACCTGATTAGTCTCGTTTGACCTCTGTGGTGACGACAATACCGTTGTGAGAATGACTTATCACCACTCGGGGGTCAATTACCATCCAGTGGGTCACAGTGGATTGAAGCCTTTTGTAATCGAACTGGGAATACTACTCGGGGAGATTAAAGAGAGGGGCCGCTCGCTGGCGTCTTCACGCTTAATGAGATCTTCGGAAAATCAATCTGAAAAAGGAGAGGAGATATATAGATTGACGCTGAGCAAACAGCCTTTGTAGTTTACCTCCATCAGGGAGCTTAATGGGTGTCATCTGTTTGAAAAAATAGAATAACAAGTTTTTTATTCCACATATTACATAGATATTTCCCGTTTGGAGACACAATAAGAAAAAATTAAGACTAAATCACAATGTGTATTAGAAGTCATCTTAAAAAAAAAAAAATAACAGTTCCATCAAAAGTATCCCTGGAAATCAACTTTCCCCAAGAAATGGATTAAAAAATATATGGCTACATTACTATGGAAATTATGTTGCAAGACCCGGAAACTAAATTCTGGCACTATAACGAGACACCATGTAATCACCTTTATCAAGAAAAACTGAAAAACTAAGGCTTCTTCGCAAGGTGGTACAGAGTACGTCTATTCAGGATACATTAAAAAAAAAAATAAGCTGTGGTGTGTGATGTTAAATCATTGCTAGATCGTCATCCAAGCTTGTAAATTTTTTCTTAAGGAATGAACAAAACAGACACCTAAAAGCAATCATTCCTTGACCTTTAAAATGGACTTCGGTGAGGTTCACCTGAATCTCGAGTTAGCTATCATGGCAACTGCAAATGCAATACTAAAGACAATAATAGAAATTTTCAAGGAAAATCGACCAGTAAGCGGACAGATAAAATACTGTCAAGAGTTTGCAGCGGGTGTCAGCAGACCAACAATATTGTATGGTCTGCTCACAACCGCTGCAAACTCTTGACAATATTTTACCTATCCGCTTACTGGTCGATTTTCCTTGAAAATATCTAATAATGTCTTTATTACATATTCAAACGCCAAAAATGCGATAAACCAAAACTGGAAAAAATGCCCCATTTGTTCACAAATGGCCTATAATGAGAACAGGTCTTAAGGAAACACAGTCTTGAAGACGCGTAAAAAGCAAACCAAACTTTTGGACTACCACTTTTATTCAAAATTAAAGTAGGAATTTGCAAGTAATTTCCAAGAACTGGCTCCTCCAGTTTTAGAAATATGCCTTCACTCCAACATACCCTGCAAATGTCGTGTTACTATGTGAATGAATTTTACATTCTGGTTACTGTTCCTGTATGGGGTTCGAAGAAGTTGGGATGTACAAGCTCTTATTTGGTAGGGAGCGGTTTCTTCATTTTCTCTTGTAACCACAACTCTCGAGGTACAAATTGTATTCAGAAAAATATATAAACATACGGAGTGCTGTTGTATACAGGCATCCATTAAAAGGGTATTAAAAAAAAAACTGGCGTCCTACATCTAAATAAGTGGAAACGAAAATACCAATTTCACATATGATCGAGATATGAAAAAAAAAGAACATCCTCATGATAATATGTTTAACATTCACTACAATTATGTAAGATGGGAGATGAGCATTCCTCACATGTTCGTACAGAAGTGAACTATTGATCTGTTTTGCATATCATAATGAACATGGATGTCTCCGACAATGGTTGCTGGAAAGAACAGGTACCTTAACATTCCTGGCGTAGTTGTATGTTTTCTAAACACTTTTAGGGAACTGTTTGGTTCTTGTTCAAGAACTCAATATGGCCCTCTAAATAAGAGAAGTACTACTCCTGCTGGTTACATTTCTCTCAGAGAAATTTTATGAATACATCAAATAACAATCACAATTCCTTCCCTCTTAAAAGATTCACAGAGAGAGAGAGAGAGAGAGAGAGAGAGAGAGAGAGAGAGAGAGAGAGAGCATCAGGAATAAATTCCGTGTTTACGCCATGCCACGTCGCATGTGGCGGTCTGCAGTGACGACAAAAGATTCGGCAAGATTGAATTTGCACCGAGGCAGCAAAACGAAAAAATAAAAAGGGGTGGAAAAAGGCAAAGCAGAAAAAAAAAAAATAAATATATTCACAGTTCGATGGCTGGCACGATACATATACGTGTGTCAGCTGCGATCACCTGTCCAGATAGACCCTCTTTGGTGTGGAGGTGCTGCTGCAGAGGGAATACTTAAAATGTCCGGAGCCGAGGGTGACATTCCTATCGGGACGATTTGTCTGTTCGACTGTCCCTTTACAAATCACCAGCTGCCCGTTGCTGCAAGGGCTCGTGATCTGCAATTTCCCGCAATGCATAAAATTTACTTCATTTTAGGTTGGTTAGAACTGTTTTTGTGCAGTGGGCTAATGTAAACATTCAGTATGCAATTAATGCAAGGAATACACTGTATATTCCTTTTTTTTTTTTTTACTGAGATGGCTATTTGTCTGTCCAGCCGCACTTTTTCTGTCCGCCCTAAGACCTTAAAAACTACTGAGGCTGGAGAGATGCAAACTGGTATGTTGACCATCCACCCTCCAATCATCAAACATACCAAATTGCAGCCCTCTAGCCTCAGTAGTTTTTATTTTATTTAAGGTTAAAGTTAGCCATGAATGTGCGTCTGGCACAATGGTTGCCAACAACACAGGCCACCACCGGGCCGTGGCTGAAAGTTTCATGGGCCGCGGATGAGAGTTTCATGGGCTGTGGCTGAGAGTTTCATACAGCATTACATGTATCTTCGGCGCATTTTTTACTTGTTTTGGATAGCCGATAATTCTTTCAATAACACAGAAAAACGGTCCTACAGACAGGAATGAAGACTAAAGAGTAAACGAGAAAGATGGAGAAGGAAAAAAAAGAAGGAATCTGAACCAAAAGGAATAGATAAACCCATTTCTTCATATGCGGAAGAACAGAAGCGTCTGGGAAAACGGAAGAGGGCAAAGAATTCCCAACCCAGTTGTAGTCTGCGTATCATCTTTCAAGCAGAGTTTGAGATTATGCGAAATGCTCAGGGAAGACAGGCTGAAGTTCAATTTCTCAGAAATTTGATGAGGCAGAACAAAAGTATGCTTGGGATTATCAGAAATCTTTGAGCATAATAATGTAGTTAGTTCACCTTTACTTTTATACTATTTATAATATTAATCATAATTATTATAATGTTAATAGTAATAATTATTGTTGTTCTACTTATGATGTATGATACAACCATCATACATCATAAGTGTAACAACAACAATTATTACTATTAACATTATTATTACTATTATTGCCCTAAAAATATTAGTGAATTATATTCCACAGCCATGGTTACCAAAAAAGAAAAGGCTGAACCTATGGACCAATTTTCTTGAATAACGCCGCTATTCCCTGCATCACTGACCATGTAGGAAACAAGAAAGGTACAAATGACTTCCTTTCAGCATGGAAAGACCATCTCATTCAGCGAAAGACAACTCCTTTTTAACTTTGAAAAAAAGAAGGCGATGGGGAAGGAGTTGCCAACAAGCCCCCTTGGCAAACGCAACGTCTCATCACCAGGACACACAGGCCAATCAAGCCGGACTTTGTATTCCCAACGAACTCTTCATTAGCGACAAGACCAAAGGAAAGAATCGCTGAGGTCACCATACAAGAGATGGAAAGGAGAATGAGAGAAAGTCGGGAGGAGGAGGAGGTGGGGTTGGGGGAGAGGAGGAGAAGAAGAAACCATAGAAGATGAATCTTTTTATTTTTTCCTTCTGTGAAGGAATTGTGTCAACCGCCGTCACCGCCATCTTTGGGTCTCGGCCGTTATAGTTGGCCTCTTGCTCAATATTTCCTTCCTTCCTTGACAGACGCCTTTATCCTGCGTCTCTCCACATCCTTTTTAACACCCGGGTTCCCATTTTCTATCAAACAAGAGCGCGACTCCGTTTTCTTTCTGTTTCTGATTATTGCTATTGTCGGCTGCCGGTTGTAAAGTGAATATGGCCGCCCGTTTACAAACTGAACATGAGGTTTTACAGGCACTTTGTCCGGATTACGGCCCGGCCGCTGACCAGGTGGACACGTCAAAGGGTTCCAGGAGAAAAGGCTCGTGATGATATGGTGACTTGAGTTACCCACTTGATTTCAAACAGCTGACTGACTTCATACGTGCACTTTGTTGAAGTCACTCTACAAAGCCAAAGCATCCTTGCCTCGAGAAAGTCGAGGAAAGAAACGCACATAATTAGACACTGATATTGTTGATGCCTTCGAACCATAAAAACTGGTGTTGTTAACAACCTCCGACCACAGCAGCGGCTGGGCTGAAAACATCTTCATTACCCAGTTAACGCACGGTTACCTAGGGGATCTGTTTACTTTTAATTTCAAAGAACAACAATTATGATAATAAAGATGGCAGAGGAAGCTGTGGTCCACTGGTATTCTGAAACTTGAAAAGTTACCCAGTGGATGACAATAATATGAAGTTACAAGTGAAAGCACATCACTTAGGGAACTGAATTTTATCCTCGGGCAAAATATGGTCTGAGTTTTTTTTTTTTTGCTTGATTTTCCTGGCATAACTGACCAAGTCTTAAAGTAAACTAATTGTTGGTGTGTATGTTCAGGCAGAAAAGTAAATCTGATAAAAAGTCTTTAGCATTTTAATCAAGACAACATACGACACACTCACAGATAAGAAAGAAATAAGTTTGGAACTTAAGTACATGACACAACTGAATCTCATTTTACGGAATGTTCAAACGGTAGGCCTACTATTCAAAAATAAATTACGAAAAATACACGACTACAAAATTCATCTCTCTAAAATGACTAAATACGGTTTGTTTTTTACAATTAAAAGAACAAAAAGAGCAATTCACAAAAGACATTTGTCTTATATTTAACAATAAAGTTTAAGCTTACTCTTACAGAGAATGAAAAATGGTAGCATCAATTTGATTCAACAAAGTCGTGAATATATCATCACACTTTCCTAAGACCAGTAAAGTCTTCGATCTCGGGGACATAAGCTGATTTACTTGATCTTTTGCTATGTATATATAAAAAAAAACTGCATCTCTAGCACGTAAAATAGTGATTTGCCTCCATAAAACATTTACAGAAACAAATAATTTTTTCCGGAATGATTTTTTTAACGTTAGTTTAACCAGACCACTGAGTTAATATTAACTCTCCTAGGCTAGCTATTTAAAAAATAATTTAATTAAACCTGACATATGTTAATCTAGAGAACTAATTAAGTTAGAAGTAAGATATATTATAAATTATTCTATGAATCATATTTTATCGTATAAATGATTAGATTTGAATTTTAAAATATTAAAAGTGAAAATTTGTCATTTTCTGACTGTATCTTTAAAATATCATTCTATAGACATACCATGCTTTACTGTTATTTTAATTTTTTCACATAGGAGGGCATGGGGGTTACTCATCAGGTAACCATGTGTCAGTTTAGTGTGACCAATTCTTATGTCAACATTAAAATGAAGCATGGTATGAAAGAGCACTTGTCTTTCGGTACAGGACCCAAGATGCAGCAAGACAAAAAGTAAAATACACATATAACCTTACTTACTATCAACACTAAACTTGCCACTTCTTTAAAACTGGAAGAAATCATTGCTAAGAAAACTGAACTGCGTACATGACCACTTAAACACAGAGGCAGTATATACCTCATACCTCCCTTTAAGGTAGGTGGCTCCAGAAAGGGTTACCCTTCCGGTTCCCGGCAAATATTTTGGGACGAGGCTGCCATCATCATGCCCTTCTCTATTCGGTTGTGATTCTAAACCAAAGGCCCAGGTTCGAACCCGCCTAAGGAAAAGCACCAATCAATTAAAATTCCTTTCGGGTGCAAGTTATTCCCAGGTTCTAGTAAATTTGATAGTAAGTGATACCACACACTGTAATTCACGCTTGTTCATGAGAGAATAAATGTTCTACATAAACACAAGAACATGAATAATTTCGTGTCTTATGTAAAAAATATATGCATATCGATATACTAAATACTTCTATATATAGGAGGACATAAAATACGAAATCTACTGTAAGTTCAACACAAGGACACGTGAAAACACAAAATGGGCGTGACAGACACAGGCACGATTGTGTTTGTGTGCGAGTACTGACGACGTCGAGTCCGCAGAGTGAAGATGTCGAGAGAGTTTGCTTAGTTAATGCGACAAAGAATTTGGTATATTAACCTTGGTCATTTAAGTACAATTTCTAATATTCAACGGTACTTTAATGCCATTGTAAGCTTATTTCAATTATCAAAAGGCAATATGATTCACGCATTGTTTACTACAATTATTCTTATTGAGGCTTTTGATAGCCATGATTTCAAGTCGAAAATACAAGTTTAATGGTAAAACCAATTTGTAGCAGAATCTTAGTTTTTTAAAGATTAGTCGTATTATCAAGATTTTCCTCTTATTACTTAAGATATATCTCATTATCTGATATCTGTTTATCGATATTCTAATTTAAGGATACATCCCAAGAGTTCCGAGGTAAAAGCTACTCAGACATCAAAACTGTAACCACGTTTATTAATTTAAAGTTTCGTTCGTATCATCAATTATGAATTGGGTTAACAATTCAAAGGCCATTTATTTATTCATATGTTTCAAAAGCGAACAGATGAAACCAAGGGCATTACATGTTATGAAACATGCCATGAAAATTCTTCATGCTTACAGACAAGACAGAAAACGCACCTGTACACATTAGCGAAGAAAGCGGAGATGTAGCATACGTCATCCACCAACTTCAAGTTTAAGTCTCCTTTCCTCCCTTGCTGGGAATAGCGTTCATTGTGAAAACTATCTTCCGATTCAATTGAATACTTTTCGGCTATTAGGGTCACGAGTCTAAAGCCACAACCGGTTTATGAAATACAAGGCGCACACAGCTTTTGTCCCTAAGCGAGCATAAATTCGCAAGATTACTCTGTAAATGAAGATCATGAACTAAGCCACGGGGTCCTCGGACAATATGATATGAAACTAAGACGACGGGTTAATGCTATCTTGCTAAACCCAGCGTAGGAAATAATCTGAACTGAGGGCTAAGTGAATAATTTCGCTGACCACTCCCAACAGTTGTCAGGATTTCAATTCGTATGAAACCTGCAACCTTATTTAAACAAATATTTTCCTTCCGTGAAATACTGATTTTAGACTGACAGGTAAACGAACGGCATGATCAAACCATTATATTAATAATACAGTGTCAAGGAAATATTAGAGAGATGATACCCCATGCGAAGAGTAAAAAAAAAATATTAATAAAAAGTATATAATGAATTTCCAAATCTGTAATTTCTTACGTAGTACATACTCTCCTCACACTACGTTTATCTCTCAGGTCTCATTGCCGTTAATTGCCGCTTAAACCAGACTCTTGAGGTTTGTTGGAATGTCTTAAAGCACTGAATTTGGGATGAGGTTGATAGCCCAATGTCCAGTCTTACAAGTAGCATGGTACCCTAAATCCAAAATCAGAAAAAAATTCGGAAATCATAAATCATGTTCCTTTACATATTCATACATTATATATATATATATACATATATATATCTATATATATATATATATATATATATATATATATACTATATATATATATATATATATCGTGATTGTGTGTTGATGACATATACATACAACACACACACACACGCGTGTATGTGTGCGTTTGTGTGTGCATATGTGATTGTGTGTGTGTATCAAATTAGGAGGCATTCCTACGCCTTAATCATTTTGAATTAAACATATTCAGAAGATGCCTTTATTTAGATCAGCTCATAACTGGATGATCTTATCAGCTGTTTCGTTCACATTCTTTAAGAATGTAGGGAGAGAGGAGAGAGAGAGAGAGAGAGAGAGAGAGAGAGGGTTTAATAAATTTCCCATTCTCTTATTACTATTATAGGGCGCAAGATCACGGGTACGTCACATTGCCAAGTGAACAGAGAGAGAGAGAGAGAGAGAGAGAGAGATAAGCCCCATAATAGAGTATTCACCCTAAACACCTTTATTCCTCCTGGGTGCCCCCTCCCTCGGCGAAGTCTTAAGCCTCTTACAGGGAGTCTCCACAATAGATTCATTCAGTCAAGGCGTATTTTCTAAGCTTTGGAGGGATTTTAAGTTATTATAATCTCCCCGGTCCCCCTTTTTCCCTCCTCGATTCCAGCGGGAATTAATTATATTTTTGACTTTTACAGCCCATTGGCTGGTATTTTCTGTTTTGCGAGATGTCCCGAGGATTAAACTCCTTTGAGCATAATAACGGCAAATGGGAGAGGAAGAGGAAGGCTCCATGGGAAAAAAAAAAAGGAATAAAAAAAAAGATTAGAAAAAATATGAATAAAAAATGAAAGATAAAAATATGTCGCCCTTGGGGATTATTTACTTACAATGTTGAAGAAACAAAGTGCTTATCAAGTCACTAACTTTACGTGATTAAATGCCAAAGATTTTAATTTTTGTTTTTTATATAACGAAGGTGGGTGGGTAGGTACAAATCTGTTCTATTACACAATCTAAATTGCATGTGAACTATTCCGGGAATACACGAAAAAAATAAAAAATACAATTCGCAAGCAAAATCACTCAAATTGCAATATGACGAGCATTAATGATAAAGGCCATTACAATACTTGATTAAACAATTCGAGGGAAATTAAAAAGGACAACAATTAACTAAATGTCTAGCACTGTAACTTAACTGTATTTTATGAAGTTTGGTCCATAAAAACACTATTTATACGGAAAAAATTATATATTCGTGATCACTGATGAATGTGGAAAGCAGGTACATGACAAGGACATATACATTTGTGGCAATACAACGCTTATTTAAGTGCATTTCGGACAAAATTAAAAAGATCAACGGCTAACTTGTATAAGCGGGAGAACCATTATACCCTTAGAAATAAAGCAATTTAATTCAGTCTATTTAAATGTAACTCGCTTATAACAGAACTGGTAATCTATTGTATTGTCAAAATAAATCGCCACAGAAGACATTAGGAAGGCAAATTTTAAAAATAAATTTTAATCCAAGAAAAAGGCATCACTATCATAAACATTCCCCGGTTAAGGAAAACGACAGGGATATGATGCAATGAACAGATGAGGAATGATTGAGGCTTACAAGATGCCGTGGAGACCGCTTCCTTACAAAAAATGGATCACGTCAAGATCAGCGAACCCAACATCTCATTGTCAAGAACAGCGAACCTAATGATCCCCATGTAAAGAATGGCAAACCCTTCCCGGTCCGGACTCCAATTCCACATGAGGGTTAGTACTAAACACGGTGAAACAGTGATTTATCTACACTGTTTCGCCGAGTTTAGTACTAGCCCCTGGGGGTCAAATGTACTTCGCCCCTGGGTGATCAAATATCTGGTACCGAAGTGTTCATGTCTAGAACAGCGAACCCGATTATGCCCATGTAAAGAATAACGAACCCAATAATCTCCTTGTAGAGAATAGCGAACCCTGCTGTGAATGGGTTCGCTAATCTTGACATGATCCCCAAAAAATGTATGACTGAAGTAGCGAAACAAGACCTGAATTTCAAGGCTAAACGGCATTACTTGATGCATAACTTTAACTCATTCTTCGATTATTATGTACCTGAAATTAAGTATGAACGCCACGTTGCTAAAAGTTCTAACTAGGTTTTAGACCAGAATTGTTTAACAAACTTATTCCCGTCTTCCAGCGTTTCCTGACGGCACCAAAACTTTCAACAACTGGCAATGGTTGCATTATTATTACATAATATTAATTTTTGTTTCTTTGATAATTCATTGTTTCCCAAATCCGCAATGCATGTACTAGCGCTATGAGTGACCTCTCAATCAAACAAACAATTCTGGAATAATAATAATAATAATAATAATAATAATAATAATAATAATAATAATAGACGTTACTTTACCCCAGCCTGTCTTCTCAGTGATACCTTAAACTTCGGTACCAAAAACGCTTGAAGGAATTGCTTTTGCGCTTTTTTTTTCTATCACTTGGTTTGATTTTTTAAATTTACAATTTTCTCCACCTTTCAAAAAATATTTCCAACTGGTATCACAATTATTAATCAGCTCATTTTGTTAGTATCGTTGTCATAATAACCACTGTAATGAGTGGGTAATGAATCCAGATAGAAATTAAAAGGTTGAAGCTTTTGAGGTACAGTGTCAGTATAGTACATGCGTTCCTTTCTCTTTTCTAAGTCCAAATCTCAAATATCTTGAAAGCCTTAATATCATCACCTTTAAGATCATTTCATTATTAAAATTACTATTTGTTTCAAAGCAGTTTTGAAACATATCGCAAGATAAGATAGCCTAGCTGTCATCACCACGCACTTGCACAGACTTAAGTATTAGCCAACACAGGAACCAGCAAAAAACTCACAGGAGATTTTCCCACGAGAAAAAATGTAAAATAAAGGAAGAAGAAGAAAAAAAAAACAGACGACGTTCGCCAGGTAAACTGTCTTACGCATCCAAACAGAACAAGCCGCGGCCGACACAATGCCATCCCTACAGACAACCTAATTA
>NC_089795.1:79582662-79587662 GCF_040412425.1 Macrobrachium rosenbergii
TTTCGGGAAGCTATAGCATTGGACCTCAGGAGCCATACCCCATATATTAAGTTGTCGTCCCATCGAATACCAACCGACAAAATTTTACAAAAGGCACCAATTCCTTGCTGCTGACTAACAACATTCCAATCATATGCTACCATACAGCATGGGAAGGCAAGATTTTACTCATTATAATAATAATTCATTGAATGTCAGCAATTTCCAGTATGACTTTCAAATCATTCCCTAATCGTAACTCGAGCGCATAAAGCTTTGGCAAAAGCAGTGTCCGCAGACACTGGTATGTAAAGTGAAAAGACAAAAGTTCCTTTACAGTAAAGCAGCCGAGTAATTTAGACGACACGTATAAAACACCACATTACGCTTCATATTAATAATTATCTAGCATCTAGAAATACGCAATTGTCTTTCATCGCAGCATATTTTTTAAAAGACGCAGTCGCCATATTTTTATGAATTTGCATTTCAGCTGACGAAAACGCCGTGGGACTTATAAAGCGACCTAAGTTTCTCTGTGGATTTGAGAATTCGAACTTATGTAGCCAAATTACCTTAAAGTTTCCCACACATACACCTGGCAACTTGAATCACGCTGACAAATCACCCACAATTCCGAAACTTGTAGGAGTGTCATAAGGATGTACCTCAGACTTACTTCATAACCCTTCCTTCACTTCACAATAATTTTTACTCTCACCGTAAATTACTGATCACAAGTGTTGTCACTTCACAGTGTCATCCAAGAACAGGCGAGGTGGAAGTTCTGCATCCAAACCTGTCATTACAGATGCAAGGGTTGTCAACCCACCTTTCTAAAAACACGGCCTCGGGGAGTTGCATTTATTCGTCTGATAAATGATTCTAATGCGTTTGGGTTCTGACACACAAATGGGATCCAATATATTGCGGAGCAAAAGGGGACGTTCATAAATGGTATTTGATCCTACTGACTCATATATTTTTGGGGGATTATTTTCTTCTCTACGGTTACAAAATGCATAGATGGCATGAGATTCCGTGCGGTGAAAAAAGATACATTGATTCGATGTGGTTGCAAATAAAATGTGATTTTACATACATTAATCGGATGGAAATGAAATAGTTGATATCAAATGAAGACAGGACTGAATGGTCGAGCTTCAGCGTCCGAGGTACTATAATTGTGTTCAATTTAGTAAAACGACTTTGGAGCCATACTTCAGAGCCTTTGAAATTCGTCCCAAGACTGTTTCAAGAAAATCTTAAGAACAATTATGTTGCATGACTTCCATACACCAGCGGGAACAAGATTATGATGTTTACAGAATAAAATGAGTTGTCTTTTGAGATGCTGACTATAATATTTATACTACATCATCTTTTTTGACGGAGTGAGGCCGAGAATCAAGTACAACCAGTAACCACCCAACCTAAATGTAAGTGATTCTTGAATACCGAGAATAAAAAGGATTCCTCCCATTTTAAGCCAAATTTTATTAGCCTGATGTGAGTGGGACTTTTTACGGCAATAAAGGCCGGAAAATTAAAATGGAATTTTCCTGGAATCTTTTTCTGCATATAACTTCATACAAATTTTAATATTTCGAAAAAAATGCAAATTCTCAAAATATGCCACTAAATGAAATACCATAAACCATACTCATAAGAGATGGCCAGGGTGCGAAAACAAAATTTTAAAAATCACATTATGACGAAGGGAAGCACTAACAACAACTGACCGTAGCAAACAAACGTCTTTCTATTAGCAGTCCATTATCGAAATTTATTTCAGTTCGTTTAATATCCCCGAAAAATGGCTTTCTAAAGAAATAAATATAAAAAATATAACGTGAGATCTCCAACTTATAAAACAAGCAAACGGCCTTCACACAAGGTCATTACATACAAACACAGAAATGATTACGAGCTTATGCAGATATATATCCACAAATTTACATAGATACAGCAATAAAGACATGCGTTTATATACACATTCACACGTACAAATGTGTAATTAGTAAATACCACCGAGAGGTATCCGTCAGTCTTGTGTGCCTACTCAATGTGGTTGTCAGCCTAACCAAGATGGCCAGTGGTTTCCTTCAAGACGACGACCACCACCACCTCCTCCTCCTCCTCCTCCTCCTCCTTCAAGACGACATGCTCCTCCTCCATGATGATAATTCTTTTTGGAAATCAGGTCTTCCTAGAACTGGTAAGCCAGATGCGTTGCTAACGAGATGAAGATGGTAAATTTCTCTAGTTTTCACAAAGTATATAAAAGCTAATCATGTACGTTCTCAGTCTCACGACTGTAATTTTGCACGGTAAAGTAAAACTCGAGTTTAACTCGCTGGCATAAAACTGGATAAGTTTCTTGGTTTCCACAACGTATATAACAGTTAATCACGTGCATTCTCATTTTCATGATTTTAATTTTGCATGGATAAAGTAATAATAATACCAGTAGCCATTATTTCAGCTGAAGTGATATTAAATCACTTCCAAAACGGGAATGTAAGAGGGCAGTTAAGATTCTGACAATAATAACCGGAATTAAAGTATTGTTTAACTCGCTGTCATGAATCAGAAGAAGGTTATTTTTAGCCATTCTCATCAACCAACCGCAAACGTAGTGAAAATTATCATACGTAAGTCACATATGACAATTTTCATTATACTTGCTGTTGGTTGATGAAAATGGCTGAAGTTAACCTCCTTTTAGCTTGATGACAGCGAGTTAAACACCACTTTCATTCCGGTTATTATTGTCCGAATCTTAACTGCCCTCTTAAATCCCCGTTTTGGAAGTGATTTAATATCACTTCAGCTGAAATAATGGCTACTGGTATTATTATTATTATACAAACTGGAACGAAATAATCCTCAAATCACGGGTCTGAGTTAATGGGGACGTTCGACAGACTGGCAGACAATCCTGTTTGCTTATTATTATTATTATTATTATTATTATTATTATTATTATTATTATTATTATTATTATTATATAACGCGTAACTGGGACAAAATAATCCTCAAATCACTGGTCGAAGCTAATGAGGACGTTCGACAGACTGTCAGACAATCCTGAATGGTTATCCTTATTATTATTATTATTATTTTTATTATTATCATTATTATTATCATTATTATCATGTAACGCGTAACCGGGGCAAAATAATCCTCAAATCACTGGTCAGAGTTAATAAGGACGTTCGACAGACTGACAGACAATCCTGAACGGTCATCTTCATAACATATTTATCGAAATTAATCGGAAAGCTATTGACAGAAGCCCCATCTGGAGTAATTAAGCCGCTGCTAAGCTTATAGACTCTCTGTGATTATAGATCTCTTAATGAGCTTATGATAATTACCATCAGGTCTGACTCGTTAGAACCGGACGAAGTGCCGTGTTTATTAGTTTGAGGAAATATCAGAATTCTGGTGAATTTTCGTAACAGTCGTTCGAAATTTTCTGGAATTATATGTATAATACATATATATACCTGTAATTTACATATATATATATATATATATATATATATATATATATATATATATATATGTGTGTGTGTGTGTGTGTATGTGTACGCATATACATATATATACTGTATATGTATATATGTATATCATATATATACAAGTATATATACTAATAAATATATATATATATATATATATATATATATATATATATATATATATATATATATATATATACATAATCTTTCATCCTTTCATAAGGCTGGTTCTGGCTATTATATTCCGTTTCTAAATTATGATTTTAGAATACGTAAGTGAATAAATACCCATTAATAAACCACTTTAAATCTAAATAGCACACATCGATATCGGAATAAACAGATAGGTATGTAACCAAAAAAAAAAATACCAAACAAACTTTCAACATGTTTCTTTCCACCAAATTTTCTCCGAGCCATATTTTGTCACGCCGTTCACCAAAAGCAACCACAGAGCTGTTGATACCGTCAATTTCGGGGATGGGCGAGGGAGAGTAAACCCCACCTTCATAAATACAACTCAAACCGTGACTTCTTCCCATGACACATCCATCACGGGACGATTGAATCCGCCAGACATGGCAGTTTTGGCTGTCGAATAACCAACCGCTCGCTTGGTAGAAAAAGCAATAAAAATGCTCAAGTCCTTCCGACTGTGATGGGAGGAGAGCTCAGGTGACAATGGTACTTCAAATGAAATACGAGGTGTAGCGGATGGCATGAAAAATATACAGGTGTACTGGACGACTGTGTTGGGCGACTGATTAATTGACGGATTTAGTTCCATAAACTTTGAACGAAGAAACGCTCCAGCGACTACAGTGAAACCTTAAACAATAATAAAAGATGAAAATAACAGAGATACTACAGGAATAAAAGGAAAAACTTCGCAACTACCAAAAAAAAAAAAAAATAGAGAAATAAGAAAGGGACCAAAACAATCGCCTGAACTGCATACCTCTGATGGGTTTTGGAAGAACAACACCTCCGGTGGCTACGCACAAAATGATGATCTGGACGACCCGAAGAAACTCGAGGGTTGTAAACCGTGGTTCGAACGCCCGTGAGGTTAGCAGCTCATTGACAGTAGATGACCGAAGTCATTAGAGTTGGAACGGGCTTCTAAATTTGTTTGCGTTTCCGAAGGTAAAGCAGGAGGTACAAAAAAGTGCCATCTACTTTCTTTCCGTTTGGGAAAACTTTCTCCAGCTCTTGATTTACAATTATTAGAAAGGAGAATGACTACCAAAACACTTTCTGCATTCTCTCTCTCTCTCTCTCTCTCTCTCTCTCTGCGTTACTGAAGGTACAGCAGAGGGGACAAAAAACTGCCATCTACAGTTTATCTGTTTGGGAAAACCTTCTGTTCTTGATTTTTAATTATTAGAAAGAGGGGTGAATATACCATAACACAGGCCAGCCCTATAAGAGCTGAAAGCCAGCTCGGTGGTCTGGTTAAACTACTTTAATACTAACTAACTATACCATAACGCA
>NC_089795.1:79590162-79595162 GCF_040412425.1 Macrobrachium rosenbergii
GGACTCGGTTCCTTCACGCAGTTGTCACCTTTAAAACTACTCAGTAGATTAAACCTGCTTCTTAAATCTCCTTCATCTTCAATATCCCGGATCTTCCCTAAAACAATCTGTAGCGTTCTGAACTTCAATGACCTCTTTTTCGTGGCCATGCTTATCCTTGAACCATTACCAATACAATTTAAACTCATTTAATAATATAGTGACACTGAATTTTAGTAATAATAATAATAATAATGATCGCAATATCTTAAAATAAGATGTTGAGGGACACAACTCTTGCAAACTTCATGGTTACCAGTTCAAATAAAGTTAACAGTGGAAAAAATAATGTTCGTTTGAGTAGTCTACAGTTGAAAATTTCTTCTTAGATCGAGAACTTTCTTCTTCGTTGAAATATATGATGAGATACAAAAATGACATAAAAAAAACCCAGTAGTGTACAGGTATACTGGTAAGTGACCCATAAGCATATTATAGCTGTTTACATCCTAAGGGGTAACGTTTGGGTTCAGTTTTCAAGTTAGTCAGTTGGTCCCTCCCCTGACACAACTATTAACAACACAATTCAACATTCAGCATGCTGGAAGTTACTTGGATCACTTTCACTCAAAACATGAATGAATATACAAATATATAACACGTCTTTTCAACGTCAGTCTGACGATCGAAACTACTGTCTTTGGACTCAAGGTGCCTGAAGGCAATTATATATCTACACAAGGATTCAGGAATGAATGTACAGTATTTTTTGTAAATAAAAAAAAAAACCGAAACTGTAGCATGAATTAAATGATTATGGTCCGGAAACCACTTGAATTGCGAAGAATTCATTCAGGCCTGTTAATTAACTTGCAAAAAAACTTTACTGGGAATTAAGTAGGTAAATAAATTTCCAAAAAACTTTATCGGGGAAGGAAATCAGTTTTAAACATGTACAAATCAACTTTCTTTATCAAATTAAAAACGAGCTTTACTGTGAAACAAGAAAAGGCCCCAGGAAGTGAAGAACGTGCTTTACAAGTAAAACAAGAGCGAGACAAGGGCGTAAAACAAAACAGATGCTGAACGAGCATGGAACATGAACAAAACAAGTAACACATATAAGATGCCATCATTCTCAGGAATAAAAACAAGAAACTTACTTTACATGCAACAAGTAGAGAGCTATGCAGTGGAGTCTGATAATTACACTCATAATGATAATAATAAGGGGACGGAGGAAGGGTGTAAAAGGAGGAGGAGATGAGGAGGTAGGAGGTGGGGGGGAGGATCTGACACACTCTCGAAAGTTTAATTGAAAACTGCAGCATTTAACAACTGCAATACCAATACATCATCCTGAATCACCTTCTGTTATAAATCTAGTCACTGCTGGGGGACATGGTATAAAATATATGAAACACTCAGAGAAAACATGAGCTTAAAAAGGAAAAAAAAAAAAAAGAAGTAAAATAGGTGACAAAACACTTTAAGAAGTTGCCAAATGGCTCTACAAGAAAATTCAGATGGCCGATGACCTACATATTTAGTGAATTTGTCGGAGGAAAACTGAATAATATAACATTAAAGTAATAAGGAACTACAAACTCACGAAGTCGTTGAGGCTATAAACATTCTATAAAGCACGTGCAAAAAAAAAAAAAATTTTTTTAAAGTGAAAAACTTTAGCAAAATTTTTGACGAAAAAGTAAGGCGACTAGCTTTTAGATCCAGATATAAAAATACATGGCCGTCGTGAATAAATAAAATGGTGGAGGGCCAATATTGACGTGTTATCGTTATGTGGAGCCAAACCAAACCACCTCCTCTCTCCCCCCCCCCCAAAAAAAGCCTTTTCAATAATCGCCTCGCAATAATAAAGCGGCGCTGTTTGTTGAATGCCACCATCGGCTCTTACGCCGTCTGATAATCGTTGCGTCTTTGACGGCAAGCGAAACGGGCATGCAAATATTTCATATTCGCCATAATTCAGGATGCGGTGGCATTGTTGTGTGACATAACGAGCGTTTTGCGGTTTGCATTTGCCAGGGGAAGCTCGGCACTGACAAATGACCCCGTGTCCTGTGCACACACACATTCCAGGCAATAAAACGCAGGAAATTTACTTGATCAACAGATCAAATATCCACCAGTATACATAATTACACACATCATCGTACATTATTAAAGACGGGCTTGATGTATGGTATAACAGGCACCTGAAATATTTAGGGAATGACGAAAGCTTAAAAAGAAGGCTTGCATTTCATCAATAAAGAATTCTAGATAGATTTACGTGTGGCGCAGTGCTATAAAACACGAATAAAAGAATGTTTTATATTCCAGGAGTCCATTACTATAATAAAATAGGTGCCCTCAGTCTTATATCTTGGATTTTTTTAAAAGTTTTTTTGATGTAATAAACAATTATCTTTATGCTCCACAACACTAGCATCGCAAAACTACAAGAAATAAATCGAAGTATTTTGATTTGCGGCATGTACACAGAAATCATTGATTTGTTTGTTCATCTGGAAAAGTTACTGACAATCAGACGACCCATATCAGAAATAAAGAAAGTCTGAGGAACAAGGAAATAAGTGAAACAAACAAACCATTTCGAAAAAGTCTGTCATCAAAATTGTGTTTATAAATACATTTGTAGTTATACTAAATGACATAAAATACAATTTGGATTGCTGAAGAAGCAATTTTGTAGTAATAAAATTTATTAGGATAAGTTCCTATACGATAATAATATTTGATATGATCACTTTCTCGTGATATTAAATGGAAAAATAAAGTCCACAGTAGTATGTACGTAGTACCCTATATTGTCATATACAGGAAGCTTTCGCCAACTTGATCAGTTGGCCTCTTCAGGCTGAATACAACCTCTCCCAGGGGCATTTAGTCTTTTCAGCAACTTCAACCGTAATGTAATTTATCTATTACAGACTGAGCTTTCAACTACGCAGTGGGTATCTTCAGAGCAAAATGAAGCTCAAGGATAGATAAAAGGTAAATAGAAGGTATTGATTGGGGCAATTTTGACTAACGAAATACAGGGCTTGAATTAGAAAAATAAAGAATTTGAACACCATAACAACACTACAAAGTAGCAGTCCTGTTCAATAATGTCTGCCTGAAAGAAGGGTTATTGGCATTCAACAACAACAACAACAACAACACCAACAACAACAACAACAACAACAACAACAACAATAATAATAATAATAATAATAATAATAATAATAATAATAATAATAATAATAATAATAAAAACTCGATAGGCCACTAAGAGATAGTAAGGTGTTATAGAGACTCAAATGTTTGGTGTAGCATTTTGGCTCATGCTATGAACGTCTAAGCCTAAAAGGAGTACTTAACTCTGAAAAAAAAAGTAATAGCAGTGCAATAATCTCCATCGGCAAAGGATTTTCATGTACAAGCGAAAAACTTAAATCATTCAAGGAACACTCATACTTACAGTGAAGACTAAAACAACAACAACAACAAAAGATACATTCTCCAAAAAGAATAAAAACTTTCTTAGTATGCATAATTTGTTACTTATAAGGAAGAGACAAAACAAATATAGTGACCGGAGGTTATAAAAAAAAAACTGGGTTATTAGGGAAGCGAAGTGCACGTAGAAACATTCAAAATCCAGTTTCAAAATGACTGATTAAAGAAAAAGCAGATTCATTACTACTTAAAATGTGCACAACACAAGGACACGCTGTGCATAAATCATTACACATTACACAGAACAGTAAACCGTGAGAAAACAAGTGTTAAAAGCACGTCCTATTACAGTGACAACAGAAGCTTGTAACAGTCACGCCGGCCACAACCCGGATTAAAAGGTAGGGTTGACCATCGGGTTAAACCCTTTACCTTGAAACAAGGGAGAAAAAAGTGGTCAAAACTGAACATCGTAAGGGGTCTATTGTGAACTTTGAAAAAAAAAAAAAATTAAAACTGAACTTTTAAGGTGCCTCTTGTGAACTGCAATGAGTCACAACGAGACCAGAAAACCACAAACGTGAGTGAGTGAATGGTTGAGGAACAACGTAAACGCCAAAGCATGACAAATCACCTGTCGGCAAAATGGAATCCGCCATTGCTCGAAATGTTCGTCGCCGCCTCCGGAGGGCCAATAGCGGAACCGATGTACGACAGCGGCCAGGGAGGCCGCAAATAAGGAGAGCGTCTGTTTCCAAGTATTGATAAAGGATGATTTACGGCGCATACGATACTGTTATTATTCCGCCACGGTGATGGCACTCTTCCGTCATCTTCTGTAGCTCTGATACTGCTATTAATTTCGCGTCCGCTACCTGATTGATAACGTCGATAATTTAGATAACGATGGTATAGGTTTGAGAGAGAGACCACAACTTTCACATCAAAGTCTTCATATTGATAATGTAGATAATTTAGATAACAATGATATTGGCAGAGATTTTCCTGACACCATCAAGTGATGTGCATCCAAGTAGATAATTTCATAACAGTGATAATGGCAGAGAGAGAGATAACAAGAGAGAGAGAGAGAGTTCAATTACTCCGTTTTAAAATTAGTCGTCAGCTCCAATTTGCTAAACGCATTAAAGTGAGAGGCCCTCCAACATCCCCGACAGAAAGCAATCTCGAGACTTTTATGGGCAGCCTGGCCCGCTGGGCAGGCGGAAGAGGGCATGGATATCGCAGAAGGTGATAAGAACAGCCCGAGATCAGGAAAGAAGTGGGCGGTAAAGGGCATGTGTGAGAAACGTTGCGGGTGGACGGAGGAGTAGGTTACTTTTGAATTGGGGGATGACAGGTAGCTAGAGTTATATGCGCGCAAAATGTCAGGGGGAAGATGACGTAAGCTGCACATAAATGAGCCTACAATATGATGCAAACGTACAACAAGTCGTAAACAAAATGCTGCTTGTATAAAAATAAAACCTTGGAACACCACAGAACAAATTGCGCAGGTAATGAGAAGAGGGAACAGGTAAGGAGGCCATCCA
>NC_089795.1:79600162-79625162 GCF_040412425.1 Macrobrachium rosenbergii
GCATGAAGTTTTACACCTATCACGACTGATATGATCACGTTTTTAAAAGTTACAATTTGTCACTTATGATTAACGAAAGGCTCTCTTTCGCGCTCACAAGACCATGTATCTTCCTTGAATTAAGATTAAAAAATTTCGTAAAGCAAACAAATGACTTTTTTTTTTTTTTTAGATTGCTAAACGACTATGGAAACTCTTAACTGTTCTACCAGTTCCTGAATACTCAACATGGAACGGATTACCAGAGACGCGTTCAACTTCAGTAAAAAAAAAAATGAGCCGAAGTTTCTTCGGCGCAATCGAGTTTTCTGTACATCGTATAATCAAGGCCACCGAAAATAGATCTCTTTTTCGGTGGTCTCGATATAATGCTGTATGAGACGCGGCCCATGAAACTTTAACCATGGGTCGATGGTGGCCTGTCCTATATCGTTGCCAGATGCACGATTATGGCTAAATTTAACCTTAATTAAAATAAAAACTACTGAGGCTAGATGGCTGCAACATAGTAAGTTTAATGATTGGAGGGTGGATGATCAACGTACCAATTTGCAGCCCTCTAGCCTCAGTAACTTTTAAGATCTGAGGCCGGAAAGAAAAAGTGCGGACAGAATAAAGTGCGGGCGGACGAACAAAGCCGGCACAATAGCTTTCTTTTACAGAAAACTAAAAAGCTATCATGACTGCAAAGGTTCTACGTAACTGTGTACGGCAGAATTGTATTAATTTGAAAGGTGCCTTTTGTTGTCTATATTTCCTTGAACTTGATGCAACACGAGCACATATCTTGTTACCCTATTGCATATTGCAGGTAAATTTTCTGCCTCTCAGAAAATATATTTTTTTATATTAGCACTATACTTGATCTTACGTTCTTTCACAGCAAGATGCTTTCAAAGATGGATTTTCTAAATCTGGTTCGTGTCGCAGTTTCGATTCCAGTGAGAAATTACACGTATGCGGACAGCTGTGCTTATCTCATACTACCTTACTTTGTTGAATAATTTTCTTTGATCCATTTCCTTCGCGTCGTTATGGCTATTTTTTCCTTTTAAAGACACCCATACTGTTCCATCCACTCCTTTCAGTTCTCTGTAAAAAAAAGTTCTGCTTCCATGCTACGATTGGAAGCAGAACCTCAGTCTCTTTTCCTTTCCTTTTCTTGGAGTTGGATTAGAAAATTTAGGCCAACGGCCAAGCGATGGGACCTATGGAATCATTCAGAGCTGAAAGGGAAATTGAGAGTAAAGTTTTAAAGGTGTAACAATAGGAAAAGCTCGCAGTTACACTATGAAACAAATTTTAGGAGAGGGTGGAAAGTAAGAGGGAAGATATGAACGGAGGAATAGTACAAGAAATGTAAAGGGTTGCAGCTAGAGCCCGAGGGCACGTTGCTAAGAACCTTAAGTAATGCTGACAGTGCACCGCTTGAGGTGCACTGATTTCATCGCTCCTATGCGGGTCCCTCCCCCTTCTTGATTTATTTGGCCTGGGCTGGATAAGGACAATGCGTTGCAAAAAGTAACCCACATGTTTTTGTCAGGGAAATAGAATTTCAAAAAGGAAACCTGCAGTGTCTCTGGTGCCTTTTCTACATAAAAACTATTGTTTTCAACAACGGCCAGCCAATCACCCCCGAATACTGGGCCTTTTCTAAGTAATATCAACTGAGAAATTGTAGGAAGAGGAGTAGGAGGATGGTCCCTGATAGTGTAGTGAACCTGTTTACATTAAATTGCCTGATTTAATTCCGCAGCATACGTAATCAGTAAAGGGGATGAAGCACTCTTAAGACTTTTCAACTTCAAATGTTCATTATGTAATTATCAAACCTCTTCCGTTGACATAAGAATTTAGGCGGAAATCTCCACGTAACATCAAATGCCAACAATAAAATTTTACACACTAAAATATAATTACTCAGTATGATACGGACAGTATAAATAAAAACAAAGAGGCACAATCGCTAGGGAAGGTCCACATCAGACAAAAAAGAAAGTATACACTGATCGGTATAAAGAATACACGAGAAGTCATTTGGAACAGAAACCCAGTCATTATAGAAACTGACATTCCAGTCAGTTTTCTTCTTTACCAAGAGAATCAACTCATCTTGGCACTTAATCCAAAAAATGGTTGGGTGATTGGTCAATATACCTAGCGTTGCTGAAACGTGGTGAAGCAGTTAAGGAAAAGTGAGCTGAAACTATGCATATGATAAAATGTGATCTGGGCAATGAAAGCAACGTGTATTTTCGGCATTCGGCTAAGTTAAATCTGAAATATTGCTCTCTGTAAAAGGACAGAGTAGATGAAAGAAATTTATATATTCCTGGCAAACAAAATAAACTGCTTATGCAGTTAATGAAATTGGTCGCGTGACTGCTTTAAAATATAGACGGAAATACGTCAGTGCCATTTTGGGTTACACAACACAGTGCCAATTAATCAGTGCCACGATAACCTTAAGGCATTACCTTCGCTTCTTTGCAGGGGGCGCTAGCTTGACTTATCGCGACCATTTAGATTAATATTCACATTATTCGTACCTCAAGTAATTCATGCGTAATGGACCTCGTAAAACCCAATAACAAGATGGAATATGATTGGGAACGAAAAAAAAATACCAATTTATCTTACTAATGATGATTGCTAAGTGGTGCGGTCAAAACCCTAATAAAACACGAACCCAGTATTCAACACCTAAACCATATCTAGTGGACCTTACTGCCCGTTCTCATTCTTTTTCTGTTTATTTTATAGATAAAGTCCTGAATAATAGCATTATTAATGAACCACACACACGCACACACACATATATATACAGTATATATATAAATATATATATTCATTTACATATATATATGCATGCAGTATATATATGTATAAATATACTGTATATACAGTATATATAAATATTTATATATATATATATATATATATATATATATATATATATATATATATATATATATATACATATTATATGCGTGTGCGGACTGGTATATATACAGTTCGTTAGAAATCGAAGTCCTAATTTCCATTTTTCCCTATTCATACAATCTCTCAGTGTTACAGTTCATACGACAGAACACGGAACTCTAAATTTGCTTTAACGATCCAGCAATGATAACATGAGACTAGCTTTGCTTAAAGCTAGCAAGCTTACATCTATCACTGCAGGTGTCTGTCTGTCTGTCTGTCTGTCTGTCTGTCTGTCTGTCTGTCTGTCTGTCTGTCTGTCTGTCTGTCTGTCTGTCTGTCTGTGCGATGCAAAATTTCTAATAGCACAACTTGTCAAGAAATTCTATGACTTCAAAACTTCTTATCTTATACATGACTACAGATATCAACGCATTTCACTTTTTCCTGTTAAGATATTGAAAGAATCTTAAGTACCCCATTTGTAACAAGAACTTTGGACTACTGTTTACTTAACAAAGATTGCGCGTAGGTCACCCAAAACTACTGCGATTATAGTAGAATTCTGAATAAAGGGTATATGAATATTTTGAATACGGTGAGAAATTTTAATAACTAAGTAACAGTACTCCCTTTATTTTTTTATATTTATATGTATAGTATATATATATGCTTTATACATACCATTATATATATATACATACATACATATATATATATATATATATGTATATATATATATATATATATATATATATATATATATATATATATATATATATATATATATATATATGATAAAGATATGAAATATGATGTAATAGAGAGAGAGAGAGAGAGAGAGAGAGAGAGAGAGGGAGAGAGAGAGAGAGAGAGAGAAATTAAATGTTGTAATGTGTAGGAGATTCACAGCACGCCAGAAGCAAAGAGCCCGTGCTGGCACAACGGCAGATTAAACTAAAACAACAACAATAACAGCAGCAGCAGGGAGAGAGAGAGAGAGAGAGAGAGAGAGAGAGAGAGAGAGAGAGAGAGAAGAAATCAAAAGGTGTAGCCACACATTAGCCCTCCTCGTTAATACGGCCGGCCCCTGGAAGTGGTTCTGGTGCATCCAATTAGCGCAGGTGCCATTATCGGTAATTAGACGGACGCCCCCGCCCCCCCACGATCACCTGACCTGCTGCTGGACACCCGCTGCTGACCTCCCGATTCCACCTCCTCCAGCGCTCTCCTCAGTCCCTTCTTTCCTTCCTCTCTTCGTTACACCAACGAAACTGCTTTTGACGCCTTTTTATGATGTTCTTATTTCTTAATTAAAATAAATTTTACGCATATTTTACTTTCCTGCAAAAATGAAAATAACATTCACATATTTATCTGTATTTCCTTTTTTTATTTTTGTGTTGCATATTTTCTTTAATAAATAAATGTCAGAGAAAGTTAGTCGTGGACTTATAAATTTTATGTAATTTTTTACTTTTTTTACCGTAAACACATACACACAAGTAAATCATGCATGGCGAGTGAAAAAAATAGATGGCAGAACATTCTATACTTATTTTATTGTTTAATATTGGTATTCAGCTAAAGATGAAAGTAGCAGTTAAAAATAATCTTTCGGGTGACCTTGAAAAAACACTATTATTAATTAAGTTTTGGGTAAAATTCCAATACCTTTTTCCAGGTTATAAAAGAGCCTATAAGTTACCTACCTGCAATAACAGTAAGAGGAATTAATTTCTTCATTTAATGCACAAAAGATTATATTTCAGCATTTTCATTTAATGGATATTTATGAGAGAGAGAAGAGAGGAAAATAAAGGCAAAAAAAAAAATAAACAGACATCAGAAAAACTTTTCACTTACGAGATAATTACAAAATATACATAAGATAGTCCGATGTATGCCACCACGACAAAAGAGACTAGTTAGGAGCTCCTAAGAATTGTTGCTGTCAAGAAGACTGATGACCGATGCAGTTAGGAAAGCAGCAAGCACTACAGGAATAGAAAATCTAGTGGCCATTATGGAGAAGAAAACGAAAAGCTGATTCAATACACAATAACAGGTAAAGAGAACAAACATGCGGTGAAAAAAAAAGTTAGACAACAGTAAGAGGGTCAACGAAGCAGATTTAAGCAGTTAGGGAAGACGCGGTAAGAAAGAAACATCTACTCGTATAAAGGAAGACCTCGATATCGTTTCTCAAAAGAAAAGTAATGCCCTCTGTGATGCTGTGCTGAAAAAGCAGCGTCCACTGCCAGAAGGAGAAAAGTAGTAACCATAGCAGGAAGGAAAATGAGAATATTGATTTATAGATTTTAGGCATACACTCCAAGCACTGGGGCAACTACGGCCATTCAGCGCTGAAACGGAAATTGACAGTAAAAGTTTGAAAGGTGTAACAGAAGGAAAACTTCGCAGTTGCACTATGAATCAGTTGTTAGGAGAGGGTGGACAGTAAGATGGAAGAAAGAGAATATGAACGGAGGTACAGTACAAGGAGTGAAAGCAGTTGCAGCTAGGGGCCGAAGGGACACTGCAAAGACCCTTAAGTTAAGCTTACATTGCACCGCATGAGGTGCACTGACGAAGAACAAAATGAGAATATTGATTTAGTAAGGAAAAAGCAACGACACTGTAAAAAGGAAAATGGAAGAGCAATAGATGCAATGCGGAAGAAGTAGCGACCACTGGGAGGAAATCGAGATAACGGTTGTAGAAAGGAAAATGGAGCTACCACAGAAGAAAGGAAAACAAAGCAACCGTTGCAACTACGACCAATTAATAACTAATATACATATATACAAACCACCACACTTAATATGCCACTACGTATCACCTGATTACTCCTAGGACATCCTTGAGAGCACTTGAAGGGCTGAGAAGTGCTTGTCCGGCAAAATTTATTTTTCTTTAGAAATTAAAGCATGGAAATTCCAGTATAAACTATTCTTTCACTTCTGGAGTAATGTGTATTAAGTTATTCGAAAGTATACTGGGTTTCCCAAATTTACGACGATTAAAAAGCCATCCTGCCACGACTCTACCTCAGAATACCTTCGTATCTAGTTACAAAAAAAAAAATCTAGAAACCCAATACGACTTTTTAGTTTTTAGTTTTATATAAAAGAAAACTATTGTGCCGGTTTGTCTGTCCGTCTAACTTTTCTGTTGCATCTTTCTGAGGCTAGAGGACTGATAATGTTGGTCATCCACCCTCCAATCAACAAACATATCACCAGCAGCCCTCTAGCTTCGTAGTTTTTATTTTATTGAGTTAAAGTTAGCCATAATCGTGCATCTACTGATATAGATAGCCACCACCGGGGCAGTGGTAAAAGTTTCATGGGCCGCGCTCATACAGCATTATTCGAGACCACCGAAAGATGAGCTCTATTTTCGGTGGTCTCATACTGCTAGTGGCTGCACAGAAACTCTATTGCACCGAAGAAACCTTCGGACCACTTTTTACTTGTTATATACAAAACTAAAAAGTCATACGCATACATGGAACGTAAGTTCTTATCTTTATCTTCAGACTTTCCGTAAAAATTCGATTTTTTCAGTCCAACCTATTATTTTTATAAGCCGAGCATAACTGACAGCTAAGGATCAACCATGCACATAAATGAAAAGGAAGGCACTTGAAATGCCAAAACAACACGCAATATCCTGTTTTGACAGGATACGGTTCTCCTTGAGACTTCTTTGAATTTTAAAGCTTCATAAGCGTTGACCAAAAAATTTATAAAAACTTGTTTCAGAAAGAGTCAAATGAAGTTACATAAATAAACAAGTAAAAAATGCGCCGAAGTTTCTTCGGCGCAATCGAATTTTCCGTACAGCGTATAATCAAGGCAGCCGAAAATAAATCTACCTTTCGGTGGTCTCGATATAATGCTGTATGAGCCGCGATCCATGAAAGTTCAACCACGGACCGGTGGTGGCCTATCCTATAGCGTTGCCAGAAAGGTTGTTATGGCTAGCAACCTTAAATAAAATAAAAACTAACTGAGGGCTGCAATTTGGTATGTTTGATGACTGGAGTGGTGATGATCAATCCTACAATTTGCAGCCATCTACCCTCAGTGTTTTTAAGATCTGAGAGCGGACAAAAAAAAGTGTGACAGAATAAAATGCGGATGGACAGACAAAGCCAGTGCAATAGTTTCCTTTTACAGAAAACTAAAATAGTGGTGTTTTATTTAAAATATAAATAAGTGAAAAAATATCCAAATATCCATCAAATACTAATAAAAGTTTTTCATTCTAATTAGAATAATAGTACAGCTATTTCGTATTCATTTTCCCTTCACTATAGTGCCGGTAATTCACATTTAAACACCAATACCCAATGTAGAGCATCGTGAACAGGTGGGTTATACGCTTTCACGCCTGAAAATCTCCATCCGCCAAGCCCATGGGGTTAGGATTAGGCTTGGTAGGCGAATCCACCTTCTGAAATCTTCTTATGAAACTGCATACCATGACCATCCATATGGCACAATCACATCTCTGGCTGTTACAATGGACGGACAGACCAACAGACAGAAGAACAGACAGGCCAGCGCTGCCGTCCCCGGCTGTTTTATCTTCTCTCCGCTTCCCTTCCTTGACCATTGCCGTTACTGAATGACATCTGTCTGGAGATGTCATTGAAACTATACTGTATAAGGGCATATAAATAATTAACGAATTATTGCAATCAATAGGTAACTAGGAACTTATTTCGGGACGAGAGCCAGGGAATAATATAGAGGGCCCCCTCCCACAAAATAAGTCACAATTTTGACTTGCAAACTTCCTTCAACGAAAAAGATGCCACAAACCATAATTTTCCCCTATCCCACAATATAAGGGGAAAGAAACTTCTTGAATTGGCAGCCAACGTGACATAATGACGAACTTCTCCCTTGAGTTGCTTAACTTACAGTATAAGAAAGAGCAAAATAAAAAAAAAAATGTTTTTGCTACGACAGTCCAGAAAGTATTTTTCTCTCATGCATATATACATACGATATATACACACGTACATTTATATATGCGTGTGTGTGTGCGTGTCCGTATAAACTGTGTAATGAGCTAACAATATGAAAGAAAAAGAATAACCATTATATCTTCAGTCTAGCTTTGCGACGGATCTTCTCCCCCCCAAAAAAAAAGAAAACATTGCATACTTTTTAATATAAACCTTTAAAAACATGCAAATAGCACAGAAACACTGGAACGTAGCAATCTTCCCCTTTACGATATACGACACGGCGTTGTCAAACGGGCCAGCTTTCAAATTACTAACAATCATCACAATAAATTCGGCAACGCCACTACAATGACAAGCAGCGAACATGCTTCGTCGGGAAAGCTACAAGGCCTTATCCCGTCACGGCAGGAGCCCGTGGCCGCGCCGTTGTTGCCCCGAGTGCCTGACAGCTTGTAGATATTTCAGTAATTTGCCGAGGGTCTTGGGTAATAAAGTGTGATTAACCCAGCAAGATATGCCTGGACTCGGCGCTCTGGGTTAACCTAGCTGTCCCCGGGCAAGCTTAACGGGCTCGGTTGGGCGCCCTTGCCGCCCCCGCCCCCTACACCCAGTGCTACCGCTGGTGCTGGGGGTGGTACTCGCTGAAGAAATTGCCATTATGTCCTCCTTCCTAACGTCGTCTATTAACTCCCGTCCTTATCATTAAATTACAAGAAGTCTTTTCGTTTTACATCCTGTAACTCTTGCTGTCGCCTGACACCTCCCCTGTAATACTTGGTTTTACCATCTCGCGGCGTATCTCTAGACCTAGTCTGTTTTTTTGTTAAATTCGACAGATCAAATTTCCATGTTTAATGTGGACCTTATCAGATATCATACCGCACTTTTAAACTGTCTTGCACAACACAATCTGCATAAACATATCTATATAGTGGCATATCACCATCATCATCATTGCCCCAACCATATAAACTCGCTGACACGTATGAATATGCGCGCGCACACGAACACACACACACAAATATATATACATGTAATATAAAAATATATGTATAATATATATATATATATATATATATATATATATATATATATAGAATAGAAACAGTTTGCTGATCACTGCTATATCAGAGCCAAAATACATAGGTTCCGAATCTAGCCATGCACTTTTATATGACATTTGAGTAAAGATTATTCCCAAAAAGTAAAGAAGTGAAGAGAGAGAGTTGTGAATTATTTTTAACACATATATATAATATAAAAATATGAATGTATGTATGTATGTATATATAACATATATATATATATATATATATATATAAATATAATATATATATATAATATATAAATCAATATATATATATATATATATATATATATATATATTTATATATACATACATACATACATACATTCATATTTATATATTATATATATGTGTTAAAAATTAATTCACAAATACCTCTCACAATCTAATTCACTTTACTTTGGGAATAACTTACACTCAAAGTAATCATATAAAAGTGCATGCGCACAGGCTAGGATTCGAGCCTATGTATTTTGGCTCTGATATAGCAGTGACAGCAAACTTATCCACTAAGCTATCTGATTGCAGTACTAAATCGTGTCCATCTCCGGTTCTGATAGAAATTAAAATTAGTTTTGAAAAAAAAAAAGGTCAGAATCGCCGTTTCAGAATTGTTAAATCTTTCTTCCGAAAACCAGATTCCATAAAAAAATTAGAGCTACAGATAAAATATGTATAGAAAAAACAAATCCTTTCTGAGATCTAAAGACAGATGTTAAAAACTATAACAATCCCCATTCCTGGAAAGGTTATCCACTTGCAGAACAATATATAAATAGATGAAAATTTGTATTATTCTCAGTACTATTAAGACGCATTTCAATATGTAAACAAACTTGAAATGCTATATTAATGTTGCCTTGAAAACACGTCACAAAAAAAATCGATCGTAGATTCATAAAAAAAAAAAATCCTGCATCTGGATCCATCTCGAAATTTCATCAACTCTACATTGACCCGCAAATCTAAACTTCCATTCACAAAACTTCACAGAAGTCCATCAAGAAAATCTGAGACATCTCCAGAGTCCAAAAGACAAACACGCAAACAATCACGAAGTAAACTTAAACTTTTTGGCCTTGTTGAAAGTTACGTTTTTGTTCTATTGTGTCAATTCACGTACTGTTTAAAAAAAAAAAAAAAAAAATTCCTACCTTTATAACTTTTTCGTGTCATTCGGTGGACGGGATCTTCCGCGTAACCAAAGAACGTTATTTCTCGTGTTACTTCTCTGTGCCGTTTCTTTACCGCTGCTGGAAAACTGGCCACTAGTTTTAAATTTGCATATAAGCCTATATAAATCGTCATTCAGTAAAGCTCGAGATATTTCTTTGTTATTAACACTGAAAGTTTTAAGTCACCAATGCTATTTTTTATAAAATACCACAAAAGTTACAGTAACATTTAAAGGATTTCTGTACTTAATCAATTACATTATTACCATTTTTTTACTATGCGACCCTTTCAGATGTGACACATTATTAAAGAAATCTTTTTAATTGAATATTAGCAGTACAGCTTAGTTTAGGTTACGAACTATGTGGAATCGTTGTTGGCTGTAACTTATCTAGAAAATATTCTATTGCAGGCTATAATATCCTAACAGACCTATTTTTCAGAAAGCCAAGCCCCAAAGCATCTGCAAAGTTGGCGTTTCATTTCTTCCATAAAAATCTCTCGAAAAAATTACCATGACTTGCACTCGAAATAGTAAGGTTTTTTCCATCTATTTTTGTGCATAGATCATCATTCGTCATCAACTGGACAGCTCAACCTTTAAAAAAAGTTACTTGGAAAATACTGGAGTAACTAAAAAAATTGTTTAATTACACAAGTCAGTCTAACTAACAGACAATGCTATTCCGAAAAAGGCACACATCAATTTTATTTCCACACGTCCACGAGGCAATGTTTTATTCATTATTCAGCATGAGATCTCCATCTTCCATATACTGCACCGTAATCATTCATTCACTCCTTGAAACACCCATCATATTGTATGGAACTGGAAAATAATTTTGTATGAATGGAGTCAAGATTTTCTTTATTCGTCCATCCTTCTTGAGAGAGCAAAATTTTCAGTAGAGGTTGTGGGTTCTTATTAGTCTATTGTCTCTCCAACGACAAATCTAATTTCATGTCATAAAGTACGTGCATAACAGCGCTGCATAATTACAAAGCGACAATAATTACGTGGGCAATTACAGCAAAGAGATAACAAGGAGTGTCTGCCACTCAGACGGACGTCACAATCATGAAAACACTTTCTTCAAAAACGAAAAACGTAACTCGCCAGGGAACCTCGGGTTATTTACTCGGTCGTTTCTGTCACTCTTAATTTCCGCGTAATACCTCCTGATAAAAAGGAAAAGCGATGGGCCATTTCACAACTGTGTGGCCTGGCTACAAGAGTGTCATTCACTGTGTAAATGAGCAATTTCGCAACTCTGGGGCTTGATAATTGAGGTGTCGTCGGGGGAATGAAAAAATAAAATTGGTTCCGCTTGTAACTATAAATTAAGAATGTAAGATGCAAAGTATATCAGAAATACTTCAAGTAAAACGAGAAACCACATTCAGTAATCAGCAAAAACAAAATGAAATTCCTCTTTTAATGTCATTTTTCTTTCTACACAATAACTCGAGCTTAAAATGACTTTATAAAAAACGACAAGAATGAACAATTCAGTACATAACGACATAAATATCAGGAGTAACTATATAACTATGTAAATGGCTTAAAACTGACCTCTCTCTCTCTCTGATATTAAATAGATCGATTCTAGCCCCAAAAATGTTCATGTGGACAAAGCACAATTAGACACGGTTCTTACTCAGCACCTGTGATAGAGCCGTGTGACGTTTATGCTCTAAATTAGAGCCTTTTCTCTCATGTACATACCGCAAGTTCCAATTTATTAAGAATTTTTTCTCCCCCTAAGTTTAATTACGGGGTATTGCCAAGCAATGGCGATATCACATGAACTCGTTTTTTTTTTTACTCTAGATTGCAACTTTATGACCCGTTAAGCGCACTGGAGGAGCTGCTGTTGGTTTCGAGTTTCTAAAATGTCATCTTTATGTGATGGAAATTACGATTCTCTCTTAAAGGCTTCCCCCACGTAGCGGGGTACCGCTTAAAGTGTGCTTTTGCGTGGCACACTGTATTACATTCTGCGTTCTTTTAATCTGATTGCTATGGTCTCTTCTAACTTGATCTTGCACCATTTTCACCTGTCAGTTAATAACACATTATGATTCCGCTCGTAGCACTAAAAATATATAATAATTTTAAAATAAGCAGAAGAGTTAAAGACTCGGGAACGTACAGTAGAGCATCACAAACTAAATAACTATAACTCATGTTCAGTGAATGTTTTTTTATTTTTTTTTTTGTTGTTGCATGTGTGTATGTTTGGAGGATCGAGAGGCAGAAAGCGCCCAAATCTAGCCAGACTCAAGAAAAAATAAAACAACATGTAGAAAGACCCCTACTGGGTACAACGTAATGAGTATCCATATCTTAATTTTTCGGCGTAACAACGATCGTCAAAGCGTAATAATATACACATTTAGATTTACCGTCGTCCAGCAACGGGACAAGCCTCTTTCACCTGGTCCCTATATAAGTAGGCTACGCACAATGTAGGTGTCATGGTTTGCCTTCGGGAAAGTACGTAACGTCCTTAGGGCGAGGACTTCCTGTCTCGACCCTCTTTTATATTGTTATTTCTGACTGTAGGTCGGGACAGGTCGTTTCAATGGTCTTTTAGGCAACCGTCATTGTTGATAATACGGATGCGCAACTAAATAAAAAAAGACGGGTTTTCAAGACTAACCAACGAAAGTGGAGTTCAATTAAAAACGAATCTTTAACAAAGATATTAATGTGAAGTAAGTTTAAGTAACTTCTGATAATCGTATCGTAAACAAGTAACCGAGTGGAAATCTTCAACATGCTTCCAGAATTCCAGAGCTAATTATTCCACTGTACTGTAACGGGCAATCTCATGAAAATGTACATGTCTGTAAGACATCATTCAGTAATGTTGTATTTAAACATAATACTTTCTCCGATAAATATTTATTTTGTGTCTAAAATTTTATATACTCTGTTGCTTTTAAGTAAAACAATCGTAGACGAACGTACATAAAGAAATTTAAAAATCTTAGCATTGGGATTGGGATGTTGGGATATTAGGTAAAATTTTATCCGAGATAAGGACGTTAATCTTACAGCTATATATATTATATATATATATATATATATATATATATACACATGTGTGTGTGTGTGTGTGTAAATATGTATATATATATATATATATATATATATATATATATATATATATATATATATTATATATTATATAGATTAAGTCCTTTTAATCTCCGATAAAATTTGTAACCTAATATCCTAATGTCTGGTGCTAAGAATTTTACTGATACTTGCGTGCGTCTACTGATTGTTTTACTTAACAAATACAAATATATATATGTATATATATATATACACACATACATATATATATACATACATATACATATATATACACACACATATATGTATATATATGTATATACATACATACATATATAAACTTCCCCCAAACCCGGACGAAAACAAAGAAGAGGAAAGCCCCCCAACAACAGCAACAGCAGAAACACAGCCACAGCCAGCCAGCCATTCAAATGGCAAGAATCACACTGCGAGGAGAGTTATTTTAATACGAGAGCCACTGAGCAGACATATGGGAAGTGGCAGCTACAGGCCCCTTTCATGTTGCCGACGGAGGAACACCAACATCACAGGACTGGTGGAAGGACTTTGAGGAAAAGCGGGCTGTGATTAAAAAAAAATGGAAGGACTGTAACTGAAGTTCTGAATTGCAGGGGCATTACAGTATATGAATTACAGTAAAAATAAGTTCACAGAAGTCTACGTTTATGAAGGTCAGAATTTTTGTCGGAAGGATTTGTACGAGGTAAGAGTTGAAAAAAATGTCCCTTTGCGCCTGAAGTCTGCATCTACTAAAAGGCTAGATATATTGCCAAACCCTCACACGAAATACAGTACGGAAATAAAAAAAGGTAAAAGGAATCACTCTGGACATATCCTATCCTGCCAGGAGTGTGGCGCCTTTTTTTTCCCAAGCTGATCTAATCGACGTCAGAAAAGCATCTGCATCGACACGGCGATTGCGAATGCTAACGTGTTATCGTGATTCTCATCTTTCCAGCGCCTGTATAATAATGCAGCTCTACTTCTTGCGTGAGGAAGGGGAAAACGACTTCATACGCACAAAATGAGAGAGAGAGAGAGAGAGAGAGAGAGAGAGAGAGAGATTCTCGGCGTCACCTGAACGCAACGTCCAAGAGAGACTTCCAATCAAGAGAAACCTCCAAAGTAAACAAGGAATGCGCGTCCTGGCCCACTCTGCCTCTCACCCAGCTTATGAGTCGGCGGGTGTGAAATGGTATGCATACTTGAGGCTTGTTCACTCCCCGCCATCTACTGCAATCCCCGCTTCGTGTCTCTTTCTTGATGCATGCAATTCATTCCACGACACTCATTTCTTGGGTAATACGCTGAAAGAGTTGCTTCTTGACAAATATACACTAACCAACTTACTTTCAGATACACGTCTCATGCACGAAGAAGAGTTCAATACCTGATAAATAAAAGAACTAAGAAAATTTTATATAAGCCCCACAATTCCACTCGAGGGACAAGACTCAAGCAAGGCGGGCCATTCCTTGAAATCCAGGACCTCCTTTAAACAAATTGGACAAATTCGGCCGACGAGAAAGCTCCGACGACGGACAGCGAAGACCTTCTGTCTGCCTGCCTGCCTGCCTGCCTTCCTGCAGTCCGGCCAGCCGCCATGCATGCGAAATTCGCCCTCCCTCTTAATCTAAAACGACTTGGTATAAAGTCCTTGATTTATATTCAGTCGTGGCGGGGTGTGAACATGGGTGGCGTTGGCCTGTTATCAAATAGGCGGAGGTGCGAACATATCGAGTGGACGTTAATGATAATGCTGCTCACCCAAGTGTATAATGGACACATTTCCAATGGATTCTGTGAATATTACCCTTCACCGCCCTCCATTTACTATCTTTATCAACGCTACCCGAAAACCCTGTGCGCTTCGTGTACCGTGAAAGTCGAAAGAGCAGAAGTGGAAAGGAAAATGAGAGAGAGAGAGAGAGAGAGAGAGAGAGAGAGAGAGAGAGAGAGAGAGAGAGATGGGGTGTGACTGCACAACAATACAGGACAAACAGCTATATTCAGTTATATTGAAATCATGGCTTCAGCCTGTATTCATCACACCTTCAAATCAGCCGAGAGAGAAAGAAAATCATTATTACAACCTATCCAAACGAACTGGAACTCATATGGAAAACTACTGCAATTTAAGGAACGGTGTATCTACAAAACGATATTGAGATCGTAGAGTGATTTCTAAGTGCATCTCATTACCTTTGCTTATATAATGCAGTATAATAAAACTGCAGCTTTCCCTATATCATAGGAGTGTGTTCAATATATATGCTGGAACACGCCTGGAAAGCTGGGGAGGGGATCAAAACTGAAGCCCTGGTTTGGGAAGGGGATCTATTGGTGACAGTCGTCCCTAGGAAAGGCCATCGTAGAGTAATACTCCGGGCAAGGGAAGGGGATCTTCTAGACATTAGTTGGGAAGGGGAATCAGTCCTGAGTCCCTGGGTAAGGAGGGGGTCCGGTACTGAAACCTTAGCTAGGGAAGGGGATCCAAGAGTAAGACCCCTGCCTGGGGATGGGGCCCTGGGACTAAAATCCCTAGTTAGGTAAGGGAATCTGGTACTGAATTTCGAGCTGGGTAAGGGAATCCGGGAAAGAATGACTTAACTGGGGAAGAGGATCCAGGAATGAAGGACTTGGCTGGGGAAGGGGATCCTGGAAAGAAGGGCTTGGCTGGGGAAGGGGATCCAGGAGTGAAACTTGGCCAGGAAGGGGATCCAGGAATGAAGGACTTGGCTGGGGAAGGGGATCCGGGAATGAAGGCTGGGGAAGGGGATCCGGGAATGAAGGACTGGGCTGGGGAAGGGGATCCAGGAATGAAAGACTTGGCTGGGGAAGGGGATCTAGGAGAGAAGGACCTGGCTGGGGAAGGGGATCCAGGAATGAAAGATTTGAGCTGGATCCAGGAGTGTAGGACTGGGCTGGGGAAGGGGATCCAAGAGTGAAGGACTTGAGTGGGGAAGGGGATCCAGGACTGAAGAACTAGACTGGGGAAGCGGATCCAGGAAAGAAGGACTTGGCTGGGGAAGGGGATCAGTTCAGAAGGACTTGTCTGGGGAATGGAATCGGGGATCGGGAAGGGGGAAAGAAAGGATTTGGCTGGGGGATCTAAGAAAGAAGGACTTGGCTGGTGAAGGGGGTCCAGGAAAGAAGGACTTGGCTGGGGAAGGGGATCCAAGAAAGAAGGACTTGGCTGGGGAAGGGGATCCAGGAAAGAAGGACTTGGCTGGGGAAGGGGATGCAGTAGTGAAGGCCCTTGCAAGGAAAGGGGAACTGACTAGGAAATCGGATCATGAGAAGAAGCCTTGGTTAAGGAAGGGGATCCGGAAGTGACTCTAAGATATGAAATGGAATTCAAAAGTGGGGGTCTTTTACAGGCAAGGTTTAGTTAGTTTACTAGAAATGCTACAGCGTTTACATCAAGCCAATATTTACAGTCCTTGAAAGAAGAGGTGTATATGGTTTCCCATGTGACAACAAAGTTACACACTAATGTTGTTTCATCACGATGGTTTGGAGTGTCATGGTTTCCTAGACAGACGACAGTTTGTGACTTAAGTAGCTCAAAAAGAATATCAAAATATGTTCGAGTCTGCTGGAGGCGTTGCCTTCTAACTACATGACTGGGTCCAAGAGCTGTAACATTTGCAGGTTTATTGCAAGAAGGGAAACAACAGAGGTCTATATGTTTACACAATGGCCACAACATAATTACCGAGGAGATTGTAAATGCATTTCAAACACAAGTGACCATAAAAGAACACTATTTACTGGCAACGGGACCATGTAAAAAGCTACAAGAGAGGATGTCGAAAATATTAAAAAATGTTGGCCCTACGTAATGGTAATAAGATTATACGGAAACAATTAATACTGCAATTTAATCGCATTGATTCAGTTCTTCACTCTATCCTCTCCAAGGCACAATAATCTCTTTATTAATATCTAAAAGAGCTCACCTCTCCATCTTGATACCATGTTTAGCTTTGGGTATATGACCTTTGAAACTACTCCAAGTCATGCCTGAAACACTTGGTTTACTGTATCACTGTGCCATTGTCATGTCTTCAAGTATTAATCAAAATTCCTATCCATTACAATACGTAATGTGCACCTGGAACTCATCTAACACATACTTTTACACACACATATACATATACATACATATACATATATATATATATATATATATATATATATATATATATATATAGATATAGTATAGTAGTATATATATGTAATATAATAATATACATACATACATACATATCACACACATATATATATATATATAATCTCATATATATATATATATATATATATATATATATATATATATATATATATATATATATATATATATTATATATAGAGAGAGAGAGAGAGAGAGAGAGAGAGAGAGAGAGAGAGAGAGAGATATTATTTGGATGTCTTTTGTCTTAATAGCAAAAAAATATAAAATGCAATCTATTTTAGTAAACACTAAAATATCTAGTAAACTTAGTATGAAAAAATATGTAGTACTGATTCTTCTGGACTTGAGCCAAGTTCTTTATTAACTCACTACAGATAAATATAAAAAAAGTACCTAATGAGCAGGACAGATCGACAACAAATAATTTAATAATGAAACGAAACGAGACATAAGCAACAATGGAATGATGGGCAGCAATTGTGTAACTCTGGAAGGGCAAAAATGATCTTAAGAAATAAATATAAGTAATAAATACTATTATAAAAAAAGATTTTGAAATGTTTAGCAGCATGCGCGTTGATAAAAATTCCCTTGAAATTCCTACACATTTATTGTAAAAGCGATATAAAGCGTCTTGGTACAGACACGTGCGGATACTCAGAACGCCTGCATAAGAAGAAAGAATAAGTAAGGTAGGATTAGCAAGGAGTGGATACGAGGGAGATGTGATGATAAGGAGTAAGAGCCAAGAATGTTAATACATGGAACAGACTTTAAAAATATTACTATTTACGCGAGAAGAACTACAGTTAAAAACAAGTGAGAAAATATTCAGACATACACCGGGAGCTTCACTATTTAGCGTTGAAACTCTAGCGAGACCTTATTATAATAATGGTATTTCAAACCATCAAAGAATATGATAATGAAATGTGAACAACACAAGTTTGAGATTCGAATGGAAAAAGAATAAGATGCGGTTACCAATAATGGGAAACACACATCATGTACATTTAGCAACAATTTTTATATATATATATATATATATATATATATATATATATATATATATATATATATATATATATATACTAGCATTTAGAATTCATACTGGCACAATGCCACTCTTAACTTCTCGAATTTTTATATTTTGAAACATTCGAGAAGTTAAAGGATTATTATATTATTTATATAGTATATATATATATATATTATATATATAATATATATATATATATATATATATATATATATATATATATATATATATATATATATATATATAGTATGTATGTATATGCAAACACACACACACATATATATCCTGCTTCAACCTATTTTCTTTCATTTGCAGTCGACATCCAAATTTCCCTTCATCCATTTTAACTTCAGCTTCGAATCTTTTGCATTTCCTGCCACCTCCTTGCTACACCTATTCAGTGACTCACCTTTCCTCACAGTCAACAATCATGCGACATTTTTACGCCTAAATAACTATAAAAATTTACTGCTGGGTTCTTTCAACATCCCTACTATCATTCATTATTCCATCTTCCTGGTTCCTATTTACCTGATAACCTTACTTTAAGCCATATTTACTCTTAACTTTCTATCATGGCAAACATTTTCGAACTCTTTCGCTAATCTCTGATGATTTTCATCACTTTCCCTAATTAGCCTAATATCATATGCACGCATCAGCCATTCCACACACGATTCATGACCCATTTTCTCATTCCATAACTGGATACGACTACCCATACATACACACACACACATGTACATATATACATACATATATGTAATATATATATATATATCTGTATATATATCTATACATACTATATAATATATATATATATATATATATATATATATATATATATATATATATATATATATATATATATATATATATATATAGACACACACAACCTGAGTGTACGTAACAATTCCTTCGTCTCCTTGGAGAGAAGCCAAGCACTAATAGGTCGACGTTATTCACGGAGAACCATTTACATAACCCATTAAAATAGCCTTTACTCAACAGCAATCCTGACGCAGTAATGCAACAACCAAACTATACAACGTAACGAACAGGAATGTGTCATTATACCCAGGTGCAGCTCACCCGAAGACAAAACACGAAACATCAAAAACAACAACAACAACAACATAAAATTCTGATTAAACGCAAAGGTCATAATTATGCCCAACGGCGAAACATTGCGCCATTAACTACTTTCCTTTGGCGGCAGAGAGACTTAATTTACTCAATACAAAGCCATAAGTACGACTCCCTGCTTTACGAAATATGAGAAGATAGACAACCAGCAGAGAATAAAACACCAATAAACAAAAAATCTTTAAAAGGCTGATGATAATAAAGTAAGAAAAGGGAAGAGACAATTAAGAATAAACAAATTCCACAATGACAACGGACACCTACGTTGCTGGTGTCCCGCTGTGCCGGATCCAAATTTCTTTGATTGCTGTGACGACAATTAGATGGGTGGGTAACTCATCGTGTTATCCAAGGGGATGCTGTAAGGGAGGGGGCATTTAACCGAGATGGGAGGGGTGGAATGGTGAGAAGGAATGGTAGATTGGAGTTGGGTGCGTCCTGGGGGTCTAAATTGTATCATGGCAAAGGCAGGCGTACTTGTATATGTGGTGTAAAGTGCAGGATTTGAGTGTAAGGGGAGGCAAGCAGGGGAGTCAGGTGTATTAAGTATGAAGTGTATTTAACTTTGGGTACGTGTATGAAGGAATGTCAACAGCAAGGTGTTGAAGTGTATGATTTAGCTGTGAGTGGATGAGGATGTGTATGGGATGCCATAATTACATATTTTGAAGATTTTTTTTTTATCTATATAGATTTTAGGCATACATGCCAAGCACTGGGGCACCTAAGGCCATTCAGCGCTGAAACGGAAATGGACAGAAAAAGTTTGAAAGGTGTAACAGGAGGAAAACCTCAAAGCAGTTGCACTATGAGTCAATTGTTAGGAGAGGGTGGACAGTAAGATGTAAGAGAGAGAATACGACGATCGATGATGTTAAAAACCATGCGGATGTAGATATCCAAAACATCTGTAATACTTACTTTGCAGCAAATGGGGATGAGGATATAGATGCGGATTTTTATTTACGAAGAGCGGATGCAGGCTGTCAGTGGAAGAGATGCAGATACCCGATACATCTCAAATATGAAGAATTACTAGAAAGATGCAATAGCAGGGGTGTGCATGCAACGAGGGCTAGTATACAAAAAGTGTCCAGTGTAACACGTGCCGAGGAGCTTTGCAAGAAAGTGTTAAGTGTAAAATGTAACTGTGGGAGTATGCATAAAGGAATGTTGGATGGATGAGTGACGTAAGAACATGAGTAATAAAAATATGGGCGATTTAAATCCCAAGTACAGAAGTAGCGAACTCGAATACTTGCTAAATAAAGAAAGATTATGAAAAAATAAATTGCGGGAATATATTCTTAACTTTTGAAAAGAGAATTTTAGATCATAAAAAATGTAAGAAACAGCAAAATAGGAAAATAGTCACGTATTCTACAATTCGTCTGACGATGTCGCTGGATGGACAGAATAGCTGGACACAACTTAACTTAGAATATGTAAGACTCTGGTTTGAGATGAGTCTCTATCGTACCCGAGAGAAACCCTGGTGTTATAAATACGAATGGACAAATATGAATAATCAAGAGGCGAAGATTACATTGCATTTTTCAGAAGACAAGAGGACGATTCACGGTTAAACAACGCAAGCACTTCAAGCAAACAAACGCAAGCATTCATATAGATACAGAAATCATATATTCACGTGAATACAAGCAAACATGTTGTGCAAGTTGGGGAAATCAAAATGCGTTGGTAATTTTACAAAGAACACAGGTGGCCTGTGCGATAAATCCTTCTCATTTGTTATGCGAAACAACTGATAACGTCCTACCCAAAAGACATTTATTACAAAAAGTCAAGTAATACACAGAATAGGTTGACGAGACCATGGATGTTATTAAGAAACAAAACAAGGAAAATTACACCTCCTTCGGCCTCGAGTTCCGAGAATTAAAATTACGTTGTGCTCCTGGCCTCGAACATAAGGATATTTCAGCGAAGTCACGATGAAGTCACATCGAAAATAATATGAGTACGTTTATTATAACATAACACATACACACATATACACATACACACAAAATATATATATATATATATATATATATATATATATATATATATATATATATATATAATATATATACATATATATATATATAACATTACTCTTTGCTATACATATATATATATATATATATATATATATATATATATATATATATATATATATATATATATATATATATATATATATATATATCCATACGTGTGTGTGTTTGAGTGCAGACACAATAACTTAGATTTTCTTTTCTCATTTTCATCTTTTTGTGCAGGGAATTGTACCATCACTTTTTTTTCTGAGACTCAGAGCTACCTATTGCCACCGTCGTATCTTTTTATTTTTACTCCCAGCCAACCAGCGGTTCTGAGAGCCATGAAGTAATTTTTTTACTTACCTCAACAAATTATAAAGAAAAAACTACATTCACATTCATATATATGGGGTTTAAATATTTACTAATAGGCAATATTTATTGACAAAAAACACCTGATTTTAATATTAATGGTAAACTTTTCAAATGTTTCTCATTAAACTAGACGGGATTTGAAACACCCTTTCCCACTTGGAAGGCTGTGGTATGAACTGAAATGGGTCTCAATGAGATTACTAAGCCACTGAAGTACCTGGAATAAGTTTAATAACAGCTGAACCACTTTACGAAAAGAAGCCACCAACATCCGTAAGGCCTCGTTTTAAGGACAAAGAAATATGGCTATTTGCATCATAAGATATACAGTGCACCATGTGGTTAAAAGCTTCTATAATAATGAGTAGCCTATAAAATATCAACTATGGCAGTACAACCACCTACTAATAATTTCTCTGATGAGGAGTAACTGTTATGGACTGTTGTGAATGCCCCACGATTCCTGATTTCCCTTATCACAGATACCAGATGCCATCCTTGTTAAAACAAATAAAAGATACACTGATCAATAATTACTCAGACTATTAGACAGAAAAAAGTAAGACAAAGATGCTACTGGACTGAAAAAGGAAGACAATTGTTTTTGGATGTAAGAAAGGAAGGCAAAGGAGCTCTTGGATGGAAATGAAGAGGAAGAAAAAGATTTTCTTAGATGGAAACTCTGAGGAAACCATGAATTCATTACTAGCACTACATGAAAAAAAAAAAGCTCAGAACAGATAAAAACTTGCCGACATGCGAAAACACGCACTTCCCGATTGAACAGCAATCAATTACTGTTTGTTTACGGGCTCTCGCTTCTAGAGCAGTCCGTAACTTTGGTTTTATAATATAACTTCAGCGACAACTACTTCCTTAATTGTTTCCACTTGCAATACTGATGAGCGTTATGATAAATGAGAAGAAAAATGGCATATATAAATATATATGTTATATATATATATATGTGTTATTATATAACATATACATATATATGAAACGATTATAACTAAGCAAATCATGAAAAAAAATACATATATATAATATATATATATATATATATATATATATATATATATATATATATATATATATATATATAATATATATATATATATATATATATAATTATAACCATTTATGCAGAAAAAAATTATGAAACGACTATAACTAGCAAATCATGAAAAAAAAAAACTGTATGAAATACAAAGATTTCTGCAAAACAGTTTATAATTTTTATCTCTAGTAGTCAAGTTGGGGGGGGAAAATTTCATGGGGAATGCACTTTCCAATAGTGATATTTTCCCAATAAATTCTGTCGTAGCGAGGTACCAAGAGCATCATCTTCAGCTTACGTGAGATAGAATAGAGACAATAACCCAGCTAACTAGAAAACGCATTAGTTCGAACCTAGATAATGAATTACAATAATGGAGAGAGTAGAGTAGAACTACTTGCTAGTTATGCAAGTACCTTAGTCCTTTACTACTTCTGGAACATTGACAATTCTCATAATAAATGTGAATGGAACTTTATTTTCTCATGTTTATCAAAGCTTTAAAAAATTTTCCTCATTACGACAGTGAACTATAAATCAAGGTCTAAAGACTCCCCCATCTATAGGTCTTACTATAAATTATCTATTTTATCCTGCAATGTATATATGGCAATTAGTGTAGCACTTTCCCCAAGCAACTGGATACCATTGGTATTTAATATGTATGTATATATATATGTGTATATATATAATATATATATATATATATATATATATATATATATATATATATATATATATATATATATATATATATATATATATATATATATATATATATATATGTATGTTTATATGTATATGTACATTACATATTCATACCTTCTTTATCTCTCTATTCTTCACAATTTCCCAAAACCGCCAAGCCCGAAAAAAGGTCACCGTGTCATCACCAAAGAACGGCTGAGAAAAACCCCACAGAATAACAACAATAATAAAAATAACAGTACGCCCACGACATAACAAAGTCAAAATTGCAATGACGAAGAGCAAGAATAACTCTAATAATACTAACAACATAAAAAACGACACAGCAAAAAAAAAAAAAAGAAAAGAAAAACGAAATAGAGAAGTCACAGCAGCTAATCCTTTGTTGGGTACAAAGTCTTTATAATAGCAGGAAAACGTCTCGGGTTATTTATCATGATCAGCTCAAAATTTATGTCCCGACGTTGACAGAGGATTCCTCGTTTTCTCCCGCATTCGTCTTTTGTAATAGACGCCGAATATTATAATAAGAGGGGAATACGAAAAACGAAAATAATAAATGATACGTGATGCCGGGGGAGATAATATGAATTTCGGGGGAATTGGTAATCCGTCTCTTAAATGCTGGTTTTTCGGGGCTCATTAGGGCTGTTGCCGCTTACGCCAGGTTGCTAATGTTTCTGGCAAGGTTCGATAACGAAGTAGTAGTTTTCTTTAATACAAGGCAGGGACATTCATAATAGTAAACGTATTTTCCGTTCTGGCGAAAAATCAATTACAGAATGCAGATACAATGGAGACAGGACAAAATACAATTCGAGCTCAAAAAAAGAAAGAAAAAAAGTTGCGCTCTTTTCATCTGGGTCTAAATTAGGCATGCATGTATAGAGCCTCGAGACAAAGTTAATGAGAATCTATATCGTGAATAATTAAGATATGACACTTAATGGTATGATTCATCAATATTATTTCTAACATAATCCGTATACATAGCATTAACAAGTTGCGTCGTTCATAATCAGGATTTTAATCACCGTTAACTGAAGTGTCAACACACATTAGAGAGGGAAATACAGAATCTCGACTAAGTGCAGGCGCAAGCATACACACATTTGTAACATTTCCTCTTCAGAGAGAGAGAGAGAGAGAGAGAGATA
>NC_089795.1:79630162-79675162 GCF_040412425.1 Macrobrachium rosenbergii
CCGAACGCGGGCGAGGAGACACTGGTGTGACAAGTTGATTGTTTACAAACAGATCCGTTAATAACTCGAGTATTTGTTCATCTTTTGTTGTGACGGGAATTGGGTTGCAAGTTGTGTGTGTGGTGGCTACAGCAAGTCATTTTCCATAATAATTTGCGATATTTCCTTTATGTGATCATTAGTCGAGATGATTTTATCCCGCGAATTTCTCAAATTATTGGATTACGTCGAGGCGTCTTATCTTTTGTGCGCCGAGGTTTTTCTCCGCGAAGAAAGGACGATTAATGGCGTGTTTTAACCCCTCCTCACAGCGAGCAGCTCTTTGTGTCACGCTTTAAAGCCACAGCCTCGCAGAAAAGGAGGATATCTCAATTAAGAAAGAATGACGGCCTATTACCCCTTTCTCCTGCATCGAAAGCTCCCTGGAACAGAGATATCCTCCGGATGAACGTGACACCTGGATTTGCCCCTAACCAACGGGTGAATTTTGGAAAGCCCGTCATTATTTTGTTTATCATTACGAATAACCGTACAAAGTACAGGCGTCAAAAAAAATTTAAAGGGAAAGGATTCGGATGCAAGTCTACTTAAGATTTACCTTAGAAGGAAATTTTCCGCAAATGTACCATTAAAATAGCCTTCATTTTTCCTCACATTTTACTGGATGAATTTTTGGACAAAAGTTACATGATGACCTTTGTGATGTGAGAGTTTTCATTAAATTACTTCTTCGAATTTTCGAAGAAATGCCACTGGAAGAAATTTTCGACGTAAAGTTTTCGAAAGAAATATTCGACTAAAGTTTATATGATGATATTATACATTTATACGATTTGAATAAATTTCCGACAGGTTCTTCCTACCCTTTGATATATACCGCACTTGGATAAAGCAACAAGTTTCCAGAAGTCGGGAAAAGACCGAGTCGGGGGGAGTTGGGGAGTGGGAAGGGGTTGGGTGTTAGGTGAGGGATGTTTCGAGGAACATCTTTGATGTTTACCGCTTGGAAATAGAAGAGTTGATTTTCAGTGGATAATAACAAAGGTGACACGCCCCCTCCCATCTCCACCTCTCTCCTCCTCCCATCCCCTTCCTTCCCACTCCCCCGCGCCGGTCGGGGCTGCAACAAGACCGAACCCTCTTCTCATTAATCACGGAATTCAATGGAGGAGGCTAAGGTGCCGAGTCATCGGCATTCTTGCAGCAGCGTCTCGCCATGCCACAGGGAGAACAAGAATGAAGAAATAAAAATTGCTCTTAGGAAATGATGGACAGGAAAAGGAAAATGAGGTTTCAAGTTCAGCAAACGGAAGGTTTCCAAGAATTCATTTCATTTTTTTTTTCTCTCCCCTCAACTCACTCATTTTCGTGAACAGAGCGATAAATATATTTACTGGACCGATAAATAACAGGAAAATAAAGCTGGTGTTTGATATGGGACCGTTACAAAACGTTAACTTTCCAGATTAATCTACTTCTACTTTGAAATAATTTCACTTTGCAAATAATGAAACAAATAAAAGTGCCGGCGCAATGATGGATAAGAGAAAGAAAATGAAGTTTTGTATTCGATAAAGGGAAGGTTTTAAAAGTTAGTTTTGCCGATGACTTCAGAAAACCTCATTTAATAAAGAAATACGGACGTCTAATAACCGTAGAATCAAGTGAATGATATTATCTAGAATTTATAATTAAATCATGGGATGCACGCCGTCAACGATTTCGTGGTCAGACCGCAAATAATTCCTCTTAACGCTTCTTATTTATGGGTGTTGTCAAACGGACTTTTCCTTCAGACTGAGAAAAATGCAGTCTAATGGCAAGCATTTAATCAGTATGCATGGAAAATGGCCAAATTTGCACAACTGATTGCAATTCGGTCATAATCAGTATGCACGGAAAATGGCCAAATTTGCACAACTGACTGCAATTCGGTCATATTGCAGGGGTGCCCAAAAATGGCCCAAATAGTAAGGCTATTGGGAGTCAAACGGACTTCTCCTTCAAACTAAGAAAAATGCAGCTTAATGGCAAGCATCTGATCAGTATGCATGGAAAATAGCCACAGTTGCACAACTGACTGCAATTCGGCCATATTGCAGGGGTGACCAAAAATGGCCCAAATGGTAAGGTTACTGGGGGTCAAACAAAATTTTCCTTCAAACTGAGAAAAATACATCCTAATGGCAAGCAATTGAGCACTATGCATGGAAAAATGGCCACATTTGCACAACTGACTGCAATTCGGACACATTGCAGGGGTGCCTAAAAATGGCCCGAATGGTAAAGTTATAGCCTTGGGTGATTTTTGGGGTCAAACGGACTTTTCCTTCAAACTGAGAAAAATGCAGCCTAATAGCAAAAACTAATCATTATGCATGGAAAATGGGAACATTTGTACAATTGACTGCAATTCGGCTATATTGCAGGGTGCCAAAAATGGTGCAAAGGCCTGGGGTGTTTTTTGGGGGTCAAACGGACATTTTCATTAAACTGAAAAAATGCAGCCTAAAAGCAAGCAATTGACACTATGCGTGGAAAAAGGCCACATTTGCACAACTGACTGCAACTCGGCATTGCAGGGGTGCCCAAAACCGGCCCGAATGGTAAGGGTCTTTTTTGGTGTCAAACGGATTTTTCCTTCAAACTGAGAAAAATGCAGCCTAATGGCAAGTAATTGATCACTATGCAAGGAAAATGGCCATATTTGCACAACTGACTGCAAATTCGGCCATATAGCAGGGGTGCTCAAAATGCCCGAATGGTAAGGCTACAGGGTGTTGGGGGTCAAACGGAATTTTCCTTCAAACTGAGAAAAATGCAGCCTATTGGCAAGCAATTGATCACCATGTAAGGAAAATTGCCACATTTGCATGATTGATTGCGATTCGGCCATCTTGCAGGGGTGCCCAAAAATGGACAGAATGGTAAGGCTATAGAATTTGTGTAAAAGAAGATTACTTGAAAACTGGTGAATTACGAGGTTATATATATAATAACTAAGCTGAGTTACATTCTTGGTCTTACTACTCTTCCTCTTATTCGACACAAGACTAAAAAAAAAATAAAACTTGGAAAACGGTTTAAAAACTTTGATCAACTGATAATAGAATATCGAAACATGAAAGTCGATAGGCCTAAGATAGAAGAACGAAAGTTCCAAAGCTCCACCTATTCTTGTGCGGCGCACGGGACAAAAAGATTAAACGGAAAGGAATTACTCTCTGGTTCAACAAAAACCACAATATGGATTACTTAAAAAATTATCAGAATACCTATAATTAATATCTAGTGACCTGTACCTAGAGATCTTATATAGATACTATATATCTCGGTTCTTGGCCGTATGCAAATACAGAATGCAGATAAAAAAAAAAGGCAGTACAATATACTCATAGAGAAAAATTAAGCCGCTAAACCTGACACATTACCTACAGTAACAATATTTTAAAATAGTAATAATGCATATGGTATATATATTAATTATATTTAACGTTACTGAATAGCACTGATGGCGACAGGCCGTACAAGGGTAATTAAAATATCTGATAACAATGAAAAAAGTAATAATAATAATAATAATAATAATAATAATAATAATAATAATAATAATAATAATAATAATAATAACAATAATTAACCTTGTGTTTATAATAAGCTCAAGAGCCAACACCTGCGCAGGAAGAGGCAAAAACATTAAAAAAAGAAAAAAAAGAAGTCGGAAAAAGGAAACAGGACCGTTTTGTCCAACAGGCAACGAACCTGAGAGGAGATAAACAAAGAGCCGGGTGTAATATAATAGATATTATATTAAAAATAATTACAGTTATGCTGTGTTGAAGACAATGCCGATGAAAAATTGATGGAAAAATAATGAATCATAAAAGACAATCGAAATTACCTATAGTGTAATTAAAAAACCACTAACCGCCCGTGAATAGAATGCAGCAGTCTCGCTTTCCAATAACTTTGAGCAGTTTTCCAACAGCTCAATACATTTTTCAAGTCCTCTTAAACAGCAGAGACATTAAGAATAAAAATAAAAACTCAGTGAGAAAAGTGCCAAGATGAGAAAATATGAATGTCTCTGAGAATTCGTTCTGCAAAACTTTCCTCTTATACGTCATCTCACTTCTGCACAGGTGCGGTATTCTTATTTATCAAAACACCAGCGCCAAGTTTCAAACACGGACGTCACTTTCGTTCAAGTCTCCCGTGGGAGACTCATCTAAAACCTGATTAACTTTACTAAAAATAATCGCAATTAAGAGGGAACACTTTACGCCAAAGCCTAAAATAAACTTTAAAAAATTACGACAGCCTTTCCGTTCACGTCACTCCATTTAAAAAAAAATTGTCATTCGACTGTAATTATTTACTCGTAAAGGGACTCGCGTATTCCACGTAATTCAAGAATCATTATTTACACATAAAAGTGATATGCACGTACGGCCCCGCCGCCATATCTCTTTGCTCATGAGTGTTAAAAAACTCATTAAAAGTAACGACTTCTAATTACTGAAGTCAACTATCACCATCTACAATGTTATCAGCAACAGTGAAGACTCTCCGTTAATTCAAACTTCATTTTGCCTTATCACGTTATTTCCTTCCTTGAGTTGAACGCTCAACGAAAAAAAAATTACTTTCATTGTGGTTTTAAACTTTGCTTTGATCACGTTGTGCTATATATATATATATATATATATATATATATATATATATATATATATACTGTATATATATATATATATAATATATATATATATATAAATAATATATATATATATATATATATATATATATATATACAGATGTATATTTATATACAAGATGTATATATACATATGTATATTTATATATACATGGAAATAATCAACACACGACCACGTGCTTCGCAGAAATAAATTTCTGACTCACATCGGGATCGAACCCAGGTCTCTCAAATAAAAGGTAAGGGGGCTACTTGCGTGGGTCAGTTGGTAGCGCCCTTGCATTTCATTTAAGAGACCCTTGGTAGCAAATTGGACGACTGAGGTACGTGACGACATGGTTGAACAGGGAGTCAGGGGGCTAGCAACCTCATCCTATAGGACTTCCTGAAAACGAGAAACCAAACACCTTCTGGTGCCACTCTCTCTCTCCCTCTCTCTCTCTCTCTCTCTCTCTCTCTCTCTCTCTCTCTCTCTCTCTCAAGGGGAAACGAGTATGTTTAAAAAATTGTAAAGAATACATGTATGTATGTATGTATGTATGTATGTATGTATGTATGTATGTATCCTCATTTATCACCTGAATAAAGAAAACATTTCCGAATTAGTCAATATGATAATACAACTTCAGTGCCCAATGCCATTATTAGACCAATTAGTATTACTAATTGTTAATGGCTGGTGCTCATATGGTAATTACGACTACATTACCTATAAAAATGACGGCTGATAATAAGAGAGTGTGACAGCTCCGGCGTGATCAGAAAGCACGGGGATACAGTTTGCACTTGTATCACACCAGTCGGAGGAAGACAGATGAACGATAACTGACGTGAGAAATCTGGAGGGAGACCATCGTACCATGAACGCTAATACGAGGGTTTCTAATTATTTATGATCTTTATATAAACGCCTTTTTAGTTTTCTGCAAAAGGAAACTATCGAGATGGTTTTGTCTGTCCGTCCGCAGTTTTCTGTCAGGCCTCAGATCTTGAAAACTACTGAGGCTAGAGGGCTGCAAATTGGTATGTTGATCATCCACCCTCCAATCATCAAACACACCAAATTGCAGCCCTCTAGCCTCAGTAGTTTTTGTTTTATTTAAGGTTAAAGTTAGCCATGATCATGTGTTTGGCACCGCTATTGGTGCCAACAACACAGGCCACCACCGGGCCGTGGCTGAAAGTTTCATGGTCCGCGGCCGAGAGTTCCAGGGGCCGTGGCTGAGAGTTTCATACAGCATTAGCCTATACGCTGTACAAAAAACTCGATTGCGCCGAAAAAACGTCGGCACATTTTTTACTTGTTTTTTATTACGTGTAATTTAGCATACCCACTAGGGTCGAGTCTCCATAAACATTTAAATTTTTTTTAGTTTTTCCATAACTATCCTGATTTCGCTAAAGAGATGCCCTCAAAAACTGAAATTTATTCACAACCATATTAAAGAATTTCTTATATGTTTTCTTATTTTCTCTCAATGCACGGCACAGCAACGAGTTACGCTTTGCTATTTTCTGTGCAGCCCAGCCTCAAAAAAAAAAAACAAGATAACATTGGAAAAATAAAAGAAAAAAAATAGATAATCGAGCCTCTGAAGGTCGGAAAATTAAGTGACCTCAACGCACCTGCCACAAGGTTCGACGAAATTTGCAAAAGTTCTGAAATTATATAAAATGCATAAAACGCTCTTTCAAGAATTATGCAGTTCTCGAAACCTACACATACATTACATATATATATATATATATATATATATATATATATATATATATGCTATATATATATATATATATATATATATATATATTATGCAATGCATTAACACTAATAAATGATCAGTTTCACTATTTAAAAGTTTATTACGTTATGACACCGTTGCATCTTTGCATCTACGAATGAAAAGATTTCATAAATCACGTCTCTCATTAATCAAGTATATATATATATATATATATATATATATATATATATATATATATATATATATATATATATGTCTATGTATATGTATATATACATATGTATGTAATATCCCTTCCAAGTGACCCACTATATATGTGTGTATATATGTACATATAATATATATATATATATATATATATATATATATATATATATATATATATATATATATATATATATATATACAGTATATAGACAGACAGATAGATAGATAGATAATTCATAAGCTATGATGGAGTAAAATACTAATACATTCGTTTACGAGGGCCGATTATAATTAGAAGCATCCTGAAAACTCAAACATAACTCATAGTTTCGTAATCGGTAGAGTAGCATCCATGGCTCAATATCTGCTCTTTTTAAGGAAAAATTATGTATTTTATAACACAACACTTCGAGCGAATAATCTGAGTCTCACCATGCGGTGGCTGAGAACTATCTGGCGTCACAGCTACACGTGTGACTGACATCATCATACCACCTCTTATAATGAAGAACAAACTGACGTCAAAATGTACAGAATCTCTGACGTCAAAGCTAAATACTATATCAGCGGTCTCTTTCAGAGAGAGTTTAAGATTTTACCCCAAAGTAAAAATGAGAAGTTATACACGTCAAGTGGAGTTCCCTAACAGTTGCCAATGAAAGGTATAAAAGTGAACTCCAGTGTTAAATATGAGGTTGAAGTTAGATGTTTCTCACAACAGTTGCCTTAAATATCGAATCCACTTTAGAGTTATTGCACAACTTGCAAATTGACCATATTGGATCACCCACCTCCGCAAAAGATCAAGTTTCGCGGGCAATCCTCAAGTATATTCACTTTCCAAATGGAAGTTTTAAATAAGGGTATACTATGTGCAGCGTCATGGCTATAAACCTGACGATCAAATGTGTGGAGCTCAAGCCGTGAATAGTTTTGAACAAAAGCTGCTTCTCGGTAAAGATTACATGTCAAAAAAATTCATAATATCATAAACGTCTATTAAAATCGCGAAATCCAGTCCGAGATTTCATTATGTTAGGAATCTTTGTAAATCCAGACAATTAAAGTGTTTCAATAAAATGCACCAAAAAAGTGCTATAAACTCAAGCATGTACCACAAACACTACAAGCTTCCAAGTTAAAGTAAAAAAGCCACAAAAAGGTCTGTTCCAAACCAAAAGTTAATTTCAATGGAGTTCTGATGTTCTCCTTTTGTTATCAGAATTAGTGGCCTCAGTAGACGACTTTGCATAAGAGAAACGAGACAATCCAACCTATTTTTCTTTCCATTTCAACCATAAATGATAAAAAATAAACAACTTATAGCGATTTGTTTTCTAACAATAAATATTTCAGATATGGTGCGGCCACCAACAAACAAAGAGTACCACTGTTTTGCGTATTAAATCAGAATTGCTTTTGTCTACGGCATAGCAAATTCCTGAGTATAAAGTCTACGGTAAATTCAGAAAATTATTGATATTTCATATCTCCTTCTCTTGCTGGCTCGTAATACCTAAATTTAAGTTAACAGAAGTAAAGACTTCTGTCAATAAATACCTAAAAAGTACAAAAACAAAAATACAAATCAAAATCAAAATAATAACTATACCAAACCTTTCCTGGATCGGTTTTCCTTGGAAGGAACTAACTGATTTCATGTTTTCCTTTCTCCCATTTTGGAGACTATCAATCAAGACTATACCTTCTCCGCCAGAGACGTTCGGGAAACTTCTGACGATTCCTCTTTATCTTTATTCAAATGCGAAGTTTAAAAAAAAAAGTTATGAAAAAAAAATTCACGTTAACTTTGATATCATCATACAGCTCTAGTACTGCTTGACATTTAAAGGTAGGTTTTTTTGTGTTACATTCTTCAGTCGATAACAATCAGATATTGACGCTTATCCGAACTGGAATCTTGTGCAAGGGCTAACCCTGGGAGTGGAACATATGCAAACATTTTCTCTTATATTTTGGATTAAGGACAACCTATTGTAAATAAAAGCAGCATTACAACAATGAAAACAAAAACAGCTAATGGAAATAATGATTAGTACCCAACAACAACAACAACAACAACAATAATAATGACAATAATAGCAATAATAATAATAATAATAATAATAATAATAAAGTACTCATCTCGGCATCTAAAGTAACACAACGGCAACCTTCTTTAAAAAAATCTATTTTTTCTGACCCGAAAAAAAGCTGCATATAATTTCAACGCGGCATTAATCAATCCTAATATCCCCTGATTAGCTTGATTACAGTCATATACGTGTTAATCACCGCCATGCATCTTTTAATTAGAATAACGTATAATAATGAATGTACTCCCGATTTGAATATTTCGTTAAATATTCAGATTACGCGGACAGCCCGAGGGGCTAATGATCTAATATTTATAAGGACACACGATAAAATATTTTCTGGTTCGCGCAGTTGGGATTTCAGAACAAGATACTTCATTTCCAAGTCACCCTAATTACATGTATTTAAGACTTGGGTCATAATATGTGAATTATGACATACATTTAAATTCATGCTGGGGGAAAAGGCCTCCGGGCAAGAAGGGCACCCGTGCACTGACACGCAATCACCTGATGAAATTTCGAGTTCGGTCAATCTTCGACAAGAACACTGTCTATGTATTTCTATTTTTCTGCGATTTTTTTTTTTTCTCTCGAACAGCATCTGACGCTTATACCCATTCACACCTGGGTCATCTACCGTAAGGGGTGGGGGGTGATGGTTAGACCAGGATCGAACCCTTGACCTTACGAATGCGAGACCAGTGCTCTACCATTGAGGCAAGCCTGCCATATATAAACATACATACATACATATATATATATATATATATATATATATATATATATATATATATATATATATATATATATATATATATATATATATATATATATATACCTGGGTGCAATATACACATACGGAAATTCATGATCTTTTGGCTTGCTTCGCATGAAAGTATGCACATTTTTTCCAAAAATAATAACCATTATTATAAAGCGAGCGAAAAGTAAGCACTCTGAGCCTGATTGAAGCAAGTGGCATGAATGGACATTACGTAAATAAACTTCCTTTACGTCAGTCCTCTTTTCTTGTGACCGCAATGTTACTGTAGTTCAATGTATCTTATTATTATTATTATTATTATTATTATTATTATTATTATTATTATTATTATTATTATTATTATTATTATTCAAAAGATGAACCCTATTCATATGGAACAAGCCCGCCAAACGGGCCACTAACTTGAAATTCAAGCTTCCAAACAATATGGTGTTCATTTTGAAAATACAGTAAAAATAACTTATTAAAAGGAAAATAAATTAATAAATTGATAAAAACGGCAACGCTGTTACAGGAAATACCTGAATGCTCTACGGCCATGACATACTTATCAAATATTACATGGATCCTGTCAAGATCGGAATGGCGGTACTTATACTGAGGTAAACACCGGACAGAAATACACGTCTCAATATTTAAAAAGTTTTGACCCTAATGCTAGTTGCACAAAGCTGAGCGCATTTAAACTACTTCATCATATTTAATTTTTTTGAGGGATGAAACGGTAAGGGAGTGAGCCGAAAGCCTGTAACAGTCTAAAAAGTAAAGGTGATATCCGACTAAACAGAGTGATTCACTGCTTGATAAATTAAGGTTAAGACTGCAGAGACCACTGAGGTTGTCAGTTCAGCTGAATTTCATCTGACGTTTTTCACTTGAAAAAATGGAATAAGCATGGGTCAGATTTTGGTCTGGGTCGTCATATGACTCGCGCAAAAATACGTAGGACAATGACTGAATACAGAATATAAAATTTTGGCCAAAGGCCAAGGACTGGCACCTATGAGGTTATTCAGCACTGAAACGGAAATTGACAGTAAAAGGTTTGAAAGGTGTAAGTGGAGGAAAACCTCGCAGATGCACTATGAATCAATTTTAGGAGAGGGTGGAACGTAAGATGGAAAAGAATATGAAAGGAGGTGCAGTAAAAGGAGTGAAAGGGGCTGCAGATAGGGGGCGAAGGCACGCTCCAAAGAACTTTAAGTAATGCCTACAGTGCACCGCATGAGGTGCAGTGACGGCACTACCCCGCTACAGGACGTGGGACACTGATTAATCTCCTGTGGTTTATTTAGTCAGTTTGCCGTCGATTATGATCTGCATACACATTCGGCAGTTGACATAAGCTCGACAGCTCTTATCGTTTGCTAATCCTACGATTCTTTGAAATGAGGCGAGAAACAGGAACTGGACAAGCTGTTTGTTATGCTGCGATTCCTGGAAGCATCTGAGAACCCAAACTGACATCTCATCGTCAAAAGTGAGGAAGGAAAAAGTTATAATACCTCACTTATGATTTATTATGAAAGTTCCAAGTCTCAGTCCACGAAAAGATTCTGCAAGTTCTTAGTAATGAGTGGCAAGCCAAAAATAATACTTAATTTTCCCAAAAATAATAAAAAAAAGAATAAAACATTAGCTCGGAAATACAAACATCCTAAAAAAAAAAAAACTCAACGTTATCCACGTGCAGGATAATTTCCACTTCTGAAGCTAATGGAAGTATTATGCAAACGTTACCAGCCTTAAGTCACTTTTCGTTTCAAGTGTCGGAGATTAGCCTTATCCCGTCATTCATTCTAATTACAGACCTCCGTGATTAATAACACAGAAAGCAATTAAAATGTTGAAATTACATAAATTCACCTTCATTACATAATTTTTAGCGAGTATCCCCAAGAGTTATCTTTTTTGACACGTGCATTTATGCACGAGATCTAAAAAAAAAAAAAAACAAAAGCAGACATAAGCGAAAAGTAAAAGCATTTGCTAAAAATATACAGAAAAACCAAAGCATTCGAATGAAAAAAAAAAATAGACTTCAATGAGCTCATTCTCCATCCTGAAAGCAATGTCCCTAGAAAAAATATGTCAAACAGAACTGAATGTTACACAGAAGGTCATCACCACAGAACCAATGCACAGCAAACCTTTCATTCAAAGAGTAAATGTATTAGAGATGTGTGATAGCAGTTGTATTTGTTTTTTCTTGTATGTTAATTTTCAGCAACTAGCATAATAACAGCAGACACTAAGTGGTTCAACGTTTAGAGAGGGTTCGTTTTGGAGGAGGCTAAATGAAGAGCTTTTCTTTATGGATAAGGTTAAAAAATTTATAATGGGTTTTCCTTCTGGAGGAGATTAAAAACTTAAATTGGGGTTTCCTTTTGAAAGAAAGATGAAAAGTTAATATGGGTTTTACGTTTGCAGGAGGTTAAAAGAGATGAGATTTCCCTTTGGAGGAAGGTAAATGAGTTAAAATGGGGTTTCCTTTTGCAGAAAACTAAAAGCGTTATGATGAGTTTTCCTTTTAAAGGGTGGCAAAAAGGAGGTTAAATGAGCTAATATGGAGCTTCCTTTTGGAGGAGGTAAAAAGGGTTAAAATGGACTTCCCATTTGAAGGAGACTAGAATATCTGCTGAGTAAAGTAATTGTTATTGTAAAAGGATAGCTAATACAAACAAGTAAAAAATGCACCGACGTTTCTTCAGCGCAATCGAGTTTACTATACATGGTATAATCAAGGCCACCGAAAATAGATCTATCTTTCGGTGGTCTCGGTATACTGCTGTATGAGCCGCGGCCCATGAAACCTAACCACGGCCTGGTGGTGGCCTGGCCTGTATCGTTGCCAGATGCACGACTGTGGCTAACTTTAACTTTAAATAAAATAAATACTACTGAGGCTAGAGGGCTGCAATTGGGTATGTTTGATGACTGGAGGGTGGATGATCAACATGCTAAATTGCAGCCCTCTAGCCTCAGTAGAGTTTAAGATCTGAGGGCGGACAGAAAAAGTGCGGCAGAAAAAGTCGGACAGAAAAAATGCGGACGGACAGACACACAATAGTTTTCTTTTACAGAAAACTGAAAATCAACATTCACTTATTATCTCAGACATTTTGTAACGACGCCTGTAAGAATGCATCCACAATGAACTGGGAAATCTCTTGAATTCTTTTCCCTTGTTAGTTCCTGACATACCCATTTAGCAATTTCCTGTTTTGCAAAAGTCCTGAAAGGTGACAAAAACTCTCGAGATTGTCAGATATTTCTCAAGAGACCTTCATTTGTCTAATAAATTTTCATACTGTTTACCACCAGGTGGTCCAACTACTTTCACTACAAGTCTTGTCCTGCGAATACTGCTTTCTGGGGCTATCAGTGTGGTTTATGAAATAGAAAAAAAAAAAAGGAATTTCAGCAGGTGCAAGAAAATGAGATAATTTGGGAACTCGTCTTGATGTTTAATGAGACGAGTTCCTCTTGCAGTTGGACCACGAGACTATATCTTAATTACTTTACGTGAATCCACTTCAGAGGAACAGTAATAATAATAATAATAATAATAATAATAATAATAATAATAATAATAATAATAATAATAATAATAATAATAATAAAAATAATTCATCGAAAATTATGGATGCGCATCAGCGGGGTTTAATTTACAAACTAGTTTCACTATTTTTAATAATTCTTCTCTCTGTAGAGGAAAGGAACTATTAGAGAAATAGAGAAAGTTTATTATACATTGAATTCCGCTAATACAACCATAATTTTTAATGAAGCATTTATAAAAGAGGGTCGCCTCTCTTAATAATAATAATAATAATAATAATAATAATAATAATAATAATAATAATAATAATAATTATTATTATTATTAAAAATACCCATAGTAGCATGGGTCTTACAATGGAGAAGCAAATCCACAGTTATGTATATGTACATATATTTAAAGATAAATCAATATAGATAAATCAATATATTGATTTATCTTTAAATATATGTACATATACATAACTGTGGATTTGCATCTCCATTATTATTATTATTATTATTATTATTATTATTATTATTATTAATTACAGTGATGTCATCATGGAAACTCATCGTTAAAACCTAAGATTAGATATTCCAAGCAAATCTCCCGGCCCACCTCGGTAAGGCGAGTGATAATTAATTCTGCTAAGGCGACAAGATGGACCGAAAGTTTCTCATTCATTTTACATGAATGAGCGGGAAATATTTCCTGGCACTTATGAACGTTGACGGCAGAGAATCTAATTGAGGCTATGTCAGTCAGAGGGCCATGATCTTTGCGTTTAATTTTTACAACTTAATTTCACTCCTTAGTCTGAATTTCACTCCTTAGTCTGTATTTTTTTTATTCGTTTGTCTATTTATCTGTTTATTTTTACTTCCATCTGTTACCATTGCTGGTTGCTTTCTTTGTTCATGTGCGTGCATTCTATTCGGTGGGAGTTAGCAGCCTTTCTGGAATGCTTCATATAAATAAAATTATATGCGATGCAAAATAACAAACAAGTACAAAATGCGCCGAAGAAACTTCGGCGCAATCGAGTTTTCCGTAAAGCCGCTGCAATATATAATCAAGGCCACCGTAAATAGATCTCTCTTTCGGTGGTCTCCGTATAATGCTGTATGAGCCGCAGTCCATGAAACTTTAACCAAGGCCCGGTGGTGGCCTATCTTGTATCGCTGCCAGAAGCACGATTATGGCTAACTTCAACCTTAAATCAAATAAAAATTACTGAAGCTAGAGGGCTGCAATATGGTATGTTTGATGATTGGAGGGTGGATGATCAACATATCAATTTGCAGCCCTCTAGCCTCAGTAGTTTTTATAATCTGAGGGCAGACAGAAAAAATGCGGACAGAATAAACTGCGGACGGACAGACAAAGCCGGCACAATAGTTTTCATTTACAGAAAACTAAAAGTAAAATGTATATAAAACACACCTGGTTTCAGTTGGCTGTAACGGGGCGCAGCAGCGGGGATTAAGAGAAGGAGAGGATAAGAGGGAGAATACAGTTACAGACGTGAGCGATCTGGTTTCCATCAAAATTTATATCATCAAATCTTATCTCACAGGGGTTTTATATATATATATATATATATATATATATATATATATATATATATATATATATATATATATTATATATGTGTGTGTGTGTGTGTATATACAGTATATACATATACATAAAATCAAAATATCTTTAAACCCTTATTCATAAATTCATTACTACCTTGGCTTGGCTTAAACGGGAGAGAGAGAGAGAGAGAGAGAGAGAGAGAGAGAGAGAGAGAGAGAGAGAGAGAGAGAGAGAGAGAGAGAGAGAGATCTGCAGCATAGACACATAACACCCAAAAAGTACCTACATTATTTTTTATGTCATTAATACATTGTGCAGAAACAACGTCAAATAAACAACTCAATCAAACACAATAAAACCATCAGAAAAGACAGATGATGCAAAAACCCACAAATCCAGTCTTCGTAAAGAGAACAAACCGCAAATATACAAAAAAAAAACATCTTTAAATAAGGAGAGAAAGAATAAAGAGAAAAAAAAATGGCCACCGAGCTAATGATATCACACAAATTTATCAACGTGTTTACACTACCGCGCAGTCGCGTGATTTACGGCCGGTTGTGTGCGCCTGGCGTTGCATATCAATATGCATATCAATATGCAACGAGGATATTACACGGTGGACACGTCACCGGGACGGCTTCGTGTTCTCTTCCTTCCGCCAACCTGATTTATGTGTTGCTCCTCGTTTTCCTAAGAAAGGGTTGTAATGTTTGATTTTCCCCTCATTTTTTTATTTACTTGTGATTAGTTCTCTTCCTCTTTTTGCTTAATTAAATTCTCTCTCTCTCTCTCTCTCTCTCTCTATATATATATATATATACATATATATATATATATATATATATATATATATATATATATATATATATATATATATATACACACATATAGAGAGAGAGAGAGAGAGAGAGAGAGAGAGAGAGAGAGAGAGAGAGAGAGAGAGAGAGAGAGAGAGATAGGGAAATTTAACTATTATTTATATATATATATATATATATATATATATATATATATATATATATATATATATATATATATATATATCTGCAATGGAAATCTTATGCCTTTTTCTTTTCTTAAGTTTATTGTCCTGTAAATCCAACCTCATTTTCTATCTCTCCTCTTTGATGGAATTAATTATAAGCTCTTCTCTCTCTCTCTCTCTCTCTCTCTCTCTCTCTCTCTCTCTCTTTAAGCAAGTGTCACTTTGAACGGTCCTAACGCTCACGAAGCGAGTGATACTGCGTTCAAATTAAATTACCAAGCCTGATCCTTCCCTTCCATGTAAATGATGCATATCAATTCATCAAATTATCCGAGACATGACTCGTAATGCAATACCGAGTAATTCCGCCGATATTAAAAGAAACCGATAAGGGATATCAGTCGTAAAAACTTCAGCATTAATTAGCGGGGCGAGAGATCAACGCGACACACACCTGCCGCAGGTAACGTCTCGGACTCAGCGCGAGGTAATAGGATTCGGACGGCCCACCTTTTTTTTTTTTTTTTTTTTTTTTAAGTACATAACGACCTTACTTTTAAAAGCTCTATTTGCATATGGAAATGATAATAATAACAGGTATTGCTTCTCACGAACGAACCGTTTAATCACGCCAATTAAGACCGACGTCGGAGGGCAAAAATCATGGCCCGGCTCGGTAAATATAAGGTATAGGGTTTTCGAAAAGAGATGGACTGGACGGCGTACCTTTCATTATCAATTCACCAGAGCCGAAAATAAGCTGCTAATCTGTTAATCTATCTGTGATATTAAAAAAGAAAGTCGACACGTATCTCCTCGAGGAGTCAGCACCATCCAGTTATCTCAGGTAGTTTATTTTATAATAATGACTAAAACTTTTATCACTGACTGAATGAATTTACATCCAGCAGTTACATGAACAACAGCCAAATATTCATGATTCCTGTCAAATACAACTTAATAAAGAAGAGCAATGTCAAAAGCGATTTATAATACCTCCATTTTTTCGAGTCCAATTGCAACAGGAAGTAGGATTTGGAACGCTAATGGTAACAAATTGGTCTCTTTACAACAACAAAATATTTTGTCACAGTTTCTTTGCAGGAAACAGCTATTCCTGATGACATTTTGCAAACAAATGCGTGCAATAAACACCGCAACGAGATGAAACAATGCATCTTTGTATTGATATTCCATGCAAAGTGTTTATGCAGACCGAAAGCAAGCGGCTGACAGGCAGGAAACAGTTGTTTATATGGTAATGACTCCCATTCAAGAGAGCACTTCCCAATTTTAGGACAGGCTGAAGTCGGCGTAGAATAAAATTACATTTTTCCTGAAATTTAAGATTGCTTCAGCAATGAACGTCTATGATTAAACAAGTAAAAATCAGCCGAAGTTTCTTCAGCGCAATCGAGTTTTCTGTACAGCACATAATCCAGGCCACCGAAAATAAATCTATCTTTCGGTGGTTTCGGTATAATGCAGAATGAGCCGCGGCCCATGAAACTTTAACCAAGGCCCGCTGGTGGCCTGGCCTATACCGTTGCCAGATGCACGATTATGGCTAACTTTAACCTTAAATCAAATAAAAACTACTGAGGCTAGAGGGCTGCAATTTGGTATGTTTGATGACTTGAGGGTGGATGATCAACGTACCAATTTGCAGCCCTCTAGCCTCAGTGTTTTTAAGATCTGAGGGCGGACAGAAAGTGTGGGACGGACAGACAGTTAGCACAATAGTTTTCTTGTCAGAAAACTAAAACCAAAGATAATATCAACTCCTCAAGGATGGATCTTACTCTCTTAAAATACTTCATCATTATGTATTCTTTCTCCTCTTCTTTTTATTATAGTCTGGTCAAATGGATTCGACATAAATCAGGGTATTACATCGGTAATCAAGGTCAATATCACCAGTTAAAATCAAGGCACAAAAGCACAAACTAAATCTCTCTCTCTCTCTCTCTCTCTCTCTCTCATTTGAACTGATTTAGGTAAGTTTTTTAATCACTGGCAGGCCTTGTTTATTGGTCACGTTTCAATTTTTGGGCTGCTTTTAGGGAAGACATTTTGGTTTGTAAAGCCACCCTTGAAACTGGGAGTAGACACAGCTTTTGCTCTTGTATGTTAGTGTGTACGAACAAGATATGTCCGTAATGAATGAATATGTTTGGAAATAAAAGACAAATCCCAAGAAAGAGAAATGATTGGTGAGTCTGTCGACTAGCGTCCTTCACTTAGTAAAGGACGCCAGTCGAAAGGCCTCGCAGCACTCCAGTGTTTCTATTTCCTTCGTGGATTTTGTCTTTATTTATATACTCATCACGTTCCATATTTTCGTGATTCAGTTATACATGTTTGGATAAATGCAGGTGAAGAAATTCCTTGGGTGGTACTTTCCTGTTTACTGATACATCGCGGCAGTCGATGAAGATCTGATCATGTGGCCATCAAAATCATTATCATCACTTAACTGCCCTAAAAAAAAATGAAAGCTGCAAAGCATTCTGCGAAAACTGCAGATTACTAAGAACTTGGGTAGCTGTCCTGATACGATGCCTTGCTGACTGGAAAGTGACGTTGGTGAAGGTACAGTCTTCACGAAATGATCAAGTTTCTAAAGCAAAGATCTTTGGGACGGGTAACCTGGTACCTTTCATCAGCACGGGAAACTAGAAAATGGAAGCAGGGAGAAAATTCCAAAGGATGATTGATTCAAAAGGAATAAATGCTGGAAGTGGTTTCTTGAGATGGCTTACAATTTTTTTTTTACTTTTCTTTTATTTGTAGGCATTTTATAAGCAATAAGTAAACCGATTCTAATTCCCAAAGAGGCGAAGAGCGCTCCCCAAGACTGACTATAGGTTAAAGGAGTCAAGATAAATCTAAGAGTGACAGAGATCTCCAAAGCTTGGAGGTAGGGTGAAAGAAACTGTCACTGTACAAAAAAATGAATAAATAAATAAAAAGCTACTGAACCACGTTAAAATCCACCCAAAAGAAAAATCTGTCTTTTGCCTTATGTCTATATTAGTTCAGAAAGTCGCAGTGGTTTTCAGTTTATTTTACGATCAGTTTAAAATGGGTCTTCAGGAGGATTTCAGTGACACATTTAATGTGAACACCGCAAAACGGTTATACGTTCTCTACAAAAGAGAGAGAGAGAGAGAGAGAGAGAGAGAGAGAGAGAGAGAGAGAGAGAGAGAGAGAGAGGCAAGGTAACAAAAAAGGCAACAGCTCAACGCTTTGTTCAAGTCTAGTTTAGTTTTTTACATAAAAGAAATCTATGATGACAAATATGATGTACCTTCCAAATGGGTTACACGCTTTATACTTAACAATCTGAACATAAAAAAGAACAAAGATTAAACATATAGACGAGGGAACAATCTCGCCCAAACGGCTCATCCGTCAACAAAATATGAACGTTGTATACAAGCCTGATGAAATCGAGTGGGACTTGAAAACAAGTTTACAATAAGGATAATAAATAATGAAGGACCAAGCAAGCCAGTATGAGACAAAACGCCTTAAATCGCATTGCTAAGGAGACTGACTAGTTTTTGCAGAACTGCATCAGATCTATGTCAAGGACCACACTACCGTCTAGCAAATCATATACCGTAAAAAACCACCCACCTACAACACCCATACAAGCCGACAGCTAATTAAGACAGCAACGGTTGACAGGTAAGCGATAGCTTTCACTGGGCCCGTCGTCCAGAGGAGCCAACAAGATTTGGGGAGGATAATAGGTGTGGTGGATATCCCTCCCCTCCTCCTCCACCTCCTCGTTGTTCTTCTCCTTCTTCTTCTCTTCTAATTAAAGCAGTGGACGAATAAAGCCGTTTATTCAGCATGACATATCACGATGAAAGGAAACATTATTCACGGTAAAATTTAAAAATTTAGAGACAGCAGAATGACACATTTAGGCAAATGCAAAGTGAAGACGTTAAATGCCATTTGGGAATAAACACGACAATGGTAACCAAGAGACATTTCGGACACAATAACCGGATACTAAGATTAAAAAACCGTCGGGTAAAAGAACTGTGACATTTCTACACGAAAGAATTATATTCAATATTTAATGACAGCAATTAGGACAGGTGACGAAGATTTAATCTCTCTGCGCGTGTGTGTACATACGTGTACGCCCTTCGCTACTCACAGCAGCTGCTGGATCTGCTAGAAGACACATCATTTTGTGAAGATTGCTCTATTTCCAATATCAATTGCGTTTTAAATATTCTCTCTCTCTCTCTCTTATTTTTGTAAAAATGGTTCTATTTTCAGCATTAATTGTTTAAGTGTTCTCTCTCTCTCTCTCTCTCTCTTATTTTGTGAAAATTGTTCTATTTTTAATATTAATCGTATTTAAACTCTCTCTCTCCCTCTCTCTTTCTCTCGCTCTCTCTCTCTTTTATTTTTGTGAAAATTGTTCTAGTTCCAGTAGCCTATTAATTGTTTAAATATTCTCTCTCTCTCTCTCTCTCTCTCTCATTTTGTGAAAATTGCTCTATTTTCAGCATTAATTGTTTAAGTTTTTTTTCTCTCTCTCTCGATGCTTCAAGTATATCATGTGCACGAGGATCCCGGACGGTGAAGACGCCAGCGGTTCGTTGTTCCTCGGCGCTTGAATATTTAATCCACGTAGCTGATAGCAGAGGGTGTTGACGGGTGTGGGGGCAGGGGTGCCAGATAGGAGGAGGAGGATGAGGGGGAGATTAAGGGGTTAAGGTTGAAGGGACGGTGATAGGGGTTGTACATATGAGGTATCGGTGGGAGGAGGTTATATGTATGGGGTTAGTAGAGAGAAGGCGGGGTGTGGGTATGGTTGTTGGATGACACAAGATGTGGATATTGGTAAGGGGTTGAGTAGATAAGAGAATAATTGGGGTGCAAAGGGGTTTTGAATCGTCAAGGAAGACGGAAGGGGTTATGAATCATCAGGGAAGGTGGAAGGGGTTTTAATTCTTCAGGGAAGGTGGAAGAGGTTATTAATCATAAGGAATGGTGGAAGGGGTTATGAATCTTCAGGGAAGTTGGAAGGAGTTAGGAATCATCAGGGAAGGTGGAAGGGGTTATAATTCTTCAGGGAAGGTGGAAGGGGTTATTAATCATACGGAATGGTGGAAGGGGTTACGAATCTTCAGGGATGGTGGAAGGGGTAATGAATCATCAAGGATGGTGGAAGGGGTTATGAATCATCAGGGACGGTGGAAGGGGTTTTGAACCATCAGGGAAGGTGGAAGGGGGCAAAGGATGAGGTTGGTGGATGAAGGGACAGGGGAAGGGACCTGGGTATATTTGGTGGATGAAGAAGCACAGGCAGCAGGCACGGAGAAGGGCCGGTGGATGAAGGATTTTGGGGAGGAACCTGGATAGGGTTGGTGGATGAAAGAAGGGGGAGCAAGAGAGGCGTTGGTGGGGGGAGGGGTCCCAAGGAAGGCTAGCGGGCGGGTGTCGTGGAGGCTGCCCCTTGGAAGCCGTCATCCGCCACCCATTGTGTCGCCCTCCTACCGCTGTCACAAACGACCTTAATTTGCATAGAACACAATGCAACGGCGGCTCCGGGACTGTTGATAAACGTATTTGGTGCTTCGGAGTTTTTGTCGTGAAGGAGATAAAGTTCATGAAATAGTTTATAATGGCGGTTAAAGATGGTCTCTGTGTGTATTTGTGTGTATGTGTGTAGAGAGAGAGAGAGAGAGAGAGAGAGAGAGAGAGAGAGAGAGAGAGAGAGACAGAGAGAGAAAGTAAAAGTACAATCATTAATGAAATTTCAGCTATATATCTATTAAATTTATATTTATACATATAAATTATATACATTATATATATAGAGAGAGAGAGAGAGAGAGAGAGAGAGAGAGAGAGAGAGAGAGAGAGAGAGAGAGAGCTTCATCACCACTCACTGGAAAAAATCTGAAAGGGAAGAAAAGGCTAGGGAGGGGGAGGTACTGAGAAGGGAGGGGTGGGAGGTTTTGAGCTGAGGACGGAAGAAACAATAAGTTCTAGGGTCAAATTTCACTCGAATTTCTTTTCGCCACAGACATCATGTCCCATCTCACCTGCTGTTCTACAGGTACCTTTTACGATAGCCGTGAGTGATCCCTTCTATAGAATGCTCCAATCTAGGTGGGTTATTGTCCTGTTCGTCTGTCAACGGAGAGATGTTCACTAAAAAAAATAAAAAAATGCAAATATTCAAATTCTGACACGAAAGTAACAAAACAGATACGGCCTATAACTATTTTCAGGCTACAACATTCTTTTGAAATATCCTAACAAAAACAGGTCTTTAAAAGAATATTTCCCTTTAAGGTATACTTTTAAAAAACTTCCTCTTAGAATCATTCTTTATTTATATCTTATCGCATAGGCATTCTTCAAAGATGTGCCGAAACAAATGCAATGTTTAAAAAATGACTCTACACGTGACCAATTCCGCGAGTGCAATTGTTGGTTGCAATGAATCCTGAGGTCCATACTATGCCCCCTACTCTCTTTCACATGTCAGCACGCTCACTTCACGGCAAGGGATCATGTTAGCATGAGGCTTGCTCATTCTAAACCAACCAAACCCACTCTGACATTAACCTCATCGAGATATTGTATCAAACGCCATCGCAGACTTGAGACCAATCAATCCCAAGGAACACTTTCTCTTGGTCAACCTTGCTTTGTTGATTTATGCAGACGGGCATCCCACGACGAGCGGAACAAATTCACCTTAGGAAGACGCAATCGCTCCCAGATGATCTGACTGAACTCTGATGAGTCACCGTAGAGCAGAACAGAATTTGAAGCATGCTACGTAAAACCATGACGATAATTCTTTCTTTCACTTCCTAATGAACACCATATTCTTTGGAAGCTTGAATTTCCGTCAATGGTCCCTGTGAGCTTGTTCCATTGAAAGGGGTTCCATAATAATAATAATAATAATAATAATAATAATAATAATAATAATAATAATAATAATAATAAATATTTTAAGCGGTATACAAGAAACAATTCAATCTCATCTTTTTTGGACCAAATTCAAATCCTCCATCGTTGAGTCTAATATATCTGTCCCTTCCTTATCAACTAACGACTGAAAACGGTGAACCAACTCCAAGGATGAGGCTAAGCCATTTACTACCCACATTAATAGTTAAATGCCGTTTTCTATCTTCCATCTTCCATCTAGTAAAACATTAAACCGTAACATTAAACAAATATACAAAAGACTAAATACCTGGTATATGACCGCAATCATAAAATATACCCAAAAATACCAAATCTTATTAAAAAGTGAAAGTTGCTAACAGGATAAATATAAGTTACAAAGCACTCGTAGCTTCCTCCTGAGGCCTGAGGACCGATTGAGACAAAAATTTTTGTTAGGATTACGTTTTTAAATTATAAACAACTCTTAACGCCCAATCTTTGTATTTCACTGAGAAACTTCACCCTCCGTAAGAAACAAATAATCGTGAAAACCAAAACGTACAAACTACGCTAAAATTATTTTTGAAGACAATCTGTAGTCTACTTTGTAAATCAGAGTTTAATTACTTATATTCACTACTGTTAAAAGAAGAGACGAAACTGTCGAAGAAGATCATTTAACTGAAAGTCGCAGGTCAAGTGCTATAAGAGAAGAAAAATTCTATAAAAGAAAAATTTTTTCCAGGGATGAAAATCATTGGCACTGTGCATCCTCACTTCTTGAACCCGTTAACTAGAGTCACATAAAATCCTACCCTTGCACAGCAGTTTTTTTTTTTTTTTATTTTTCATTTTTTTGGTAAATTTGTCGTGCTTGGAATAGACTTCCGGGAAAAAACACGAGAGGGGAAGGAAAAAATTAATAAATAAAAAGCAGTGAAAACAACATTATGGCGTTTAAATTGCGGATTCTCCCACAACCTGATAAAGTAAGCATCTAAACCTACATAACTTAACAGATGAGAAAATAGAGAAAGTAAGCATTTAAACCTATATAATTAAACAGATAAAAAAGTAAAAATGAGCCGAAGTTTCTTTGGCGCAATTGAGTTTTCTGTACAGTACATAATGCTGCATTAGCCGCGGCCCATGAAACTTTCAGCCACGGCCCGACGGTGGCCTGTCCTATAGCGTTGCTAGAAGCACGATAATGGCTAACATTAACCTTAAATAAAATAAAAACTACTGAGGCTACAGGGCTGCAATTTTGTATGGATTGATGATGATTGAGTGGTAGTTTTAAGATGATCAAAAGTACCAACTTGCAAAAGCCCCTCTCACTAAAATGGAGAAGTAGTTTTTAAGATCTGGTATGGGTAAAATAACTAAGAACCATGCAAAAGAATTTACAAATTCTGATGAATCATAAAATCCGAAAACCATAATGGAAGCGACATAATCCCTCCACTTTTCTTACCTGTAACCGAATGATTAAGAGATCGCAGCTCGCGAATTTTATTGTTGAAAGATGATGTCAAGAAGCACTCACGTTCTGATATTGATTATCATATTATGCTATACATGCTTTCGCTTACTTATTCAATTTAATATATATATAGATACAATAACTTCGATTTAATGTCACTACAAAATAGTGTCTTTCAAAGGTAAAGCATCCACAAATACTGAAGAATTAGAATCCATAATTTTTAAAGTAGTTTTTGTGGCTAATAATACGAAAAACTTCCTTTTCAGTTTGGAGAGAAAATTAGTATAAAGACCTGAATGCGACAATAAGCTCATTGCTTTTAATTAACCTTCTTTTAAGAAGTATAAAAAAAACAAGACTCGTAAATCGAAACTATTCACATACACGAAAACCACTGCAAGCAAACAACAAACAAACAAACAGGCCAACCGTGAAAAGACACGCACATTCACTTGTACGGGAAATGCACATGGCTTTGGAGGGCGCTCAGGCAAAAACAAACACACACACACAAACACAAAACATGAGTTTCTAGTAGCTCTCGAGATATTGAAATAATCAGGGCTTGATTTGAGATGTGGAGCGCCACAATTGCAACGATGGCCCTCCAGAGCCAGCGACAATAAAGTCAATAAACCTGTGTTCAAAACAAGGGTTTCATTGTTTCCCCAATTGTGTTTCTTGGATTGTTTCGAACGGGAACAATACGTCCGAGTTACGCTGGAGGACGCTCTCCTCGGCCGTAACACCCACACACAAAAGAAGGGGAGAAAAAATGAAGAACTAAAAATGGTGGGGAGGGGAGGAGGGAGGAGGGGGGGAGGGGATGAAGGGAAGGAATATGACGAGGGATAATATATTCATGGAAGGAAATGGGGTCACTTCTTCCTCCGCACGAGAGAGCAGGAAAAGTGTTGAGAGAGAGAGAGAGAGAGAGAGAGAGAGAGAGAGAGAGAGAGAGAGAGAGAGAGAGAGAGAGAACCATTCACCAAAAGATGTTCTGGATAAGGAGACATATTCATTGCTGACATAAGCGGAATATTTACAAAAAGCACATGGTATTTGCGATTTAGATTATTATCGAAAATATGTTGTTCGGTCATATTACATAAGTCTGATATTAACAGATATTTTCCATTAATACTATGAGTGCTTGCCTGTTTTCTGATTTAGAGTGAGGTATTCGTTCTTCAGAGAGTCACCACCACATCCTGTTGAGGTGGTAAGAACTCACATTGCCCAATATCAAATCCATTTTAATTTCTCTCCTGTAAAACTGCGACGAGCCTTTTGGGAGTGCAATGAATGTTGATGCTCCAGGTTAAAGAGGGGCTGCAATACTTCTTAAAAGAATTATGCTCCTTTTTCCTTAAATGTTTTCAGACTTGCCGGGTTCTAATTTCTCCATCTGCTTTATCAATACACATCTATTATTTACAACTGCTTATCACAACAATGCCGTGCGCTTCTCTTGCATCAGTATTTACTAGGTATGAAAACAAATATTTTCACTCATTATTAACGCTTAGTTCCATACAAGTGGCTAATTCGTAAAAACGTCAATGTTATGAAGGATTCCACAGACATTACTGAAAATAACGAACACAACTGGCATTTACAACTTTTTTTTTATCAGCAATAGCCTCCTGTCCCATTAAAAGTAATTAATTCGAAAAGATGACGATTGACGGAAAGATTTCAGAAATAATGTTGCTATTCGGAATTAAACGAATCAGAATCATCAGCAGCTATATATTTATTTTCAAACATCTGCATGCAATGCGAAATTCATTTGTAAAGACGATAATGAACTGAAGTTTTTCAAGAGATTACTGAAATCAACGTGAAGAGAGATTACTGAAATCAACGTGAACAAGTGGAAGAGATATTTTACATCAAACGTTGATCATCAACCATAAACACCTATAAAAAAAAAAAAATCAGCTAATAAATACCCTACATACAAAAAAATTCAAGTCCCTAAACGCTTTATACAAAAATTCTTCTAAACTGTACCAACTCCCTAAACGTCCCCTACATACAAAAATTCAAGTCCCTAAACGTCCTTTTATACAAAAATTAAAACTACCTAAAACGTCCCTTTGCAAAAAACTCCCTAAACGTCCCTTTATACAAAATTAAACGTAAACGTCCCTATATACTCATCCCTAAATATACAAAATTCAACTCCCTAAACGTCCCTATATACAAAATTCAACTCCTAAACGTTCCTTTTATACTAAATATATTCAAACACGTCCCTATATATACAAACATCACGTCCCTATATACAAAATTCAACTCTCTAAACGTCCATTTATACAAAAAAATTCAACTCCCAAACGTCCCTACTCCCTAGATACTTTACAAAATTCAACTCCCTAAACGTCCCTATATACAAAATTCAATAAACGTCCCTTTATACAAAATTCAACTCCCTAAACGTCTTATCAATCCCAAATCATAAAAACTTTAAACGTCCCTATAGACAAAAATTCAACTCCCTAAACGTCCATATACAAAGTTCAACTTTATACAAACTTCAACCCCTAAACGTCCCTATATATACAAAAATTCAAAACAACTCCCTAAACGTCCCTTTATTATACAAAATACAAAATCCAACTCCCCTAGACGTTCCTTTTACACTCCCTTTTATACAAAATTCAACCCTTTAAACGTCCCTTATATACACAAACTTCAACTCCCTCTATACAAAATTCAACTTAAACGTCCTTTATACAAAATTCAACTCCCTAAACGTCCCTATATACAAAATTCAACTCCTACAAAAATTAAACGTCACTATATACAAAAAAATTCAACTATCAAAACCTAAACGTCCCTTTATACAAAATCCAACTCCCTAAACGTCCTTTATACAAAAATTAACCCTAAATGTCCTTTATACAAAATTCAACTCCCTAAACGTCCTTTATACAAAAATTCAACTCTAAACGTCCCTATATACAAACTTCAACTTTAAACGTCCAAACGTTCCTTTTATACAAAAAAATTCAACTCCCTAAACGTCCCTATATACAAAATTCAACTCCCTAAACGCCCCTTTATACAAAATTCAACCCATAAACGTCCCTTTTATATACAAAATTCAACTCTCCCTAAACGTCTTTTTATACAAAAAACTCAACTCCCTAAACGTCCCTATATAAAAATTCAACTCCCTAAACGTCCCAACTACCAAAATTTATACAAAATCCAACTCCCTAAACGTCCCTTATACAAAATTCAACTCCATAAACGTCCCTTTATACAAAATTCAACTACCTAAACGTCCATTTATACAAAATCCAACTCCCTAGACGTTCCTTTATACAAAACTCAACTCCCTAAACGTCCCTTTATACAAAATTCAACTCCCTAAACGTCCTTTATACAAAATTCAACTCCCTAAACGTCCCTATATACAAAATTCTAACGTCCCTATACAAAATTCGTCCCGTTTATATACAAAATTCAACTCCCTAAACGTCCCTTTATACAAAATTAAACACCCCAAACATCACTATATACAAAATTGAACCCCTAAACGTCCATATATACAAACCTCAACTCCCTAAACGTCCCTATATACAAACTTCAACTCCCTAAACGTCCCTTTATACAAAATTCAACTCCCTAAATGTCCCTTTATACAAAATTCAACTCCCTAAACGTCCCTTTATACAAAATTCAACTCCCTAAACGTCCCTATATACAAAATTCAACTCCCTAAACGTCCCTATATACAAAATTCAACTCCCTAAACGTTCCTTTATACAAAATTCAACTCCCTAAATGTCCCTATATACAAACTTCAACTCCCTAAACGTCCCTATATACAAAATTCAACTCCCTAAACGTCCCTATATACAAAATGCAACTCCCTAAACGTCCCTTTATAAAAAATTCAACTGCCTAAACGTCCCTTTATACAAAATCCAACTCCCTAGACGTTCCTTTATGCAAAATTCAACTCCCTATATACAAAATTCAAGTCCCTAAACGTCCCTATATACAAAATTCAACTCCCTAAACGTCCCTTTATACAAAATTCAACTCCCTAAACGTCCCTATATACAAACTTCAACTCCCTAAACGTCCCTATATACAAAATTCATCTTCCTAAATGTCCCCATATACAAAATTCAACTCCCTAAACGTTCCTTTATACAAAATTCAACTCCCTAAATGTCCCTATATACAAACTTCAACTCCCTTAACGTCCCTATATACAAAATTCAACTCCCTAAACGTCCCTATATACAAAATTCAACTCCCTAAACGTCCCTTTATACAAAATTCAACTACCTAAACTTCCCTTTATACAAAATCCAACTCCCTAGACGTTCCTTTATACAAAATTCAACTCCCTAAGCATCCCTATATACAAAATTCAACTCCCTAAACATCCCTATTTAGAAAATTCAACTTTCTAAATATCCTTACATACAAAATTCAACTCCCTAAGCATCACTATATACAAAATTCTACTCCATAAACGTACCTTTATACAAAATTCAACTCCCTAAACATCCCTATATACAACATTTAACTCCGTAAATATCCCTATATACAAAATTCAACTTCCTAAATATCCTTACATACAAAATTCAACTCCCTACACATCCCTAAACATCCCCATACACAAAATTCAGCTCCTTAAACTCTCCTATGTACAAAATTCAATTCCCTAAATATCCCTATATATAAAATTCAGCTCCATAAACATCCCTGTATATAAAATTCAACTCCCTAAACATCCCTATACACAAAATTCACGCGCACAGACGTTCAAACTACGGACGGAGAGAAACAGTTTACCCTTTCGCCCACCTCGTGTTTAGCAATATTGACGTCCTTAGCTCATTAGCAATCAGCAGGTCGTAAATGATCCCGCACTCATTACCGGGGAGAGATATAATTAGCCTCTGGGGGTAATTAATTCTAACGTGACCATAAATCCTACCGTCACAAGTGACCCCCGATAATTATCATCGGGTGACGGCAAATGATGAAGATGGTGACGATGATTAAGCGGCCTGTGATCTCTGTGAAGTAAATTCGACCGGGAATATATCTTGGATAATCCTTCGGAGAGATTATGACGTTTCAGATGACGAGGGCCATCAAGACTCGAGAGAGGTTCTGTCCAATTGGTGGGTGACAACACCTGTTATTTATCAATTTAAAAAATTTACCTGTCATTCACACCTAAATGTCAAACATCCCATTTTGTCTGGAGAGTGATGATTTTCTGTTTAACAGCTGTTCATACATTTTGAAAGCACCAAATTTTCAGTGACATGAAATTGGAGATTAAATAAAATAAAATATTCCCCCAAATCACAAAACGAAGATCTTACATCTTACCAAATAACTAGAGGATTTTTTGGACTTTACACAATTTTATTAATATACTGTTTCTATATAAATGATAATTCAATATTCTCAAACACAAAATTAAGTCTAAGATGTTACTAAGAATTATTCCATCTAAGCATACCTACAAGTATATTTCATTTACTGACTGCACACTCAAACGCTTGCTAATTGATTGGCTGACGTTATTCGATCAATGAAATACTAGTGATTAGGCACTGAGGGCTTATTCGTGTCAAACAATGGACTCTCTCTCTCTCTCTCTCTCTCTCTCTCTCTCTCTCTCTCTCTCTCGGATTAAGTTTTAATACGATTCGCTGTAAAAGTTAAACAAGGAATGAATCTAAGATGAACTTAACCGACTGTAGCATTAAATTCAGTGGATTTTTCAGTGTCAGGGCAAAGTTATAAGTCAAAGTTATGTACTCACTTCAACAAGTCTCATAATTAATTTTCATCGTAAAAATTCGAGAGGATTTATTCAAAAAAATTATCAATGTGAATTGAATTTTTAAAACAAAGTTCAACTCGAATCTTAAGATTTTATGTCATAATATCACCTAATTGTTTTCTTCAAGAACCTCTGCAAACCCACATCAACACATTCAAGACATAATTTCCCTCCGTGACAAAATACATACGATATGAATATGAGATTCCTTAGTCAGATACACCCCTCAGTAAACTAAACCCGCGAGGTTACTTATTAAATATCATCAAAAATTAGTTGTGAAAGGTTTCGATACTAATACATCTTGATGGATGGTACCCATTACACCCTTCTCTTTCAAATTTCGTGGCATTAGTTAAATTAAATTAGTTCTGGTCATTATCTGGATGGGTAACCACCAGTTAAAGGCAGCTGCTAATTTCCTTGAACATCTGCGGGGTACATACATTTGACAAGACGTCAAATGTATGTCTCTCTCGTACCCCAAAATGTTAATAATAATAAAAATGTTCAAGTCAAGAGAAATGTGAATATTCAGGGGGGCCAAATGATAAATTATTAGAGCTTTGACGTAGCCCTAACCATCCTCTCTCTCTCTCTCTCTCTCTCTCTCTCATGGCGAAGAGATCCAAACTGCCACGGCCTCCCAACTCAGGCTCGGTCATCAGAAAAACATTGTCATTTCCTTCCAAGTGATGATATAACTATCTTTGAAGAAAATGACACTGAAATAACCTGACAAACACGGAGGAAGACAGAGAATTCCGCGTTTTACGAGTGAATACTTTGATGAGTTGATTAACTTCCAAAGTTCTTGACTTCCACAGTATTCTTGGGAATACGGAGTCAGATATGTAGAACGAGATGAGGAAGTGCACTGCACTCAATCAATTCTCTGGTGATATATATATATATATATATATGATATATATATATATATATATATATACACACACACACATATATATGTATATTATATATAGTATATATATATACACACATACATACATGCGTGTGTGCATATATAAGAATATAGATAGATAGACAGATAGACAGACAGATAAAGAACTAGAGCGTCCTTACCGTCAAAACAGACGGTAATATAAAAGAGGGTCAAGTCAGCAAATCTCAACCACAGGAACCTTACATATCATCCCGAATCTCGAACCGAGGGACCTTCATTCGGCAAGATTATTCAGGATCCTGTGGTGAGGGAGGCTGCCTCCGGGCTGGCCGACATTAAGTCAAAAAGGGGAGTTCATCCCCCATTGTTACTAACAGAAAACAAAAATATACGGATATAGCAGAGAACGGCAAGAACACGATAGGGTTCAAGTAAATTTAAGTAGGATGTGAGTACTGGGTCATTGGTCCGTTGGTAAACCTTGACTACTTTTCCGTCAAGAATAAAAGTAGGTGGATAGTCTTCTTATTTATGAGAATAATACTCAATACAGAGATTGATAAATCCCACATAAACAGGAGGGAGCTGTTCAGAAAATTAGTAAATATGATACACAAGTAGGGCAACCAAACTCTTAGAGGCTGAATTAGCATGGTCCCAGATTTGATCATTCCAGGCTAAGACATTGTAAATCCCTAGGGACAAAATACTATTAGAACTAAAGCATGAAGTTCCAAATTCTGAAACACTGTGTAGAAAGTAGCAGGAATATTATGTGAAAAGACTGGGGAAGGTCATTAATCCTGGAAACGCGGACACAAAACAAGTTTTGTTCTCTAACCCTTCCTGGAACTTTCTTGGCCCACATTAATGGCACCACGCAAGATTAAGTGAAACATCAACAGCTTGCTTCTTGTTTTAATAAAGCGTACAAAGCAACCTAAGAGTAGCACATCTACTTAATGACGATCAAAAAAATCATTCAACATTTGAACACATATAAAGGTATTAGGAAACAAAATAATTAAATTTTCGTTTTTGCGTGTTTAGGAACACCTAACAGACAATGGTTTGTCCAAATAATTTTCATATGCTTTTAGTTATACGGATAAACTATTTCCTCCCCAAAAACATATATTCATTTCAAAATAACTCTGTTCCAGGGGAAATTTAATCAAATTTTATACAACTGATTACACAGGTAAAAGAAGTGTGACGTAAACACGATCATGTTTACGTCAGCAGCTCTTAAACAGTTCTGAGAGAGAGAGAGAGAGAGAGAGAGAGAGAGAGAGAGCATAATTATCGCTATTTTACAAACGAAATGCTAACGTATTCCCTAAACAAACTGGAAAGACACAGCCACAGTTGTGACATAAGAAACGAGGAATGGAATTGGGGTAAATAGCAGGTTACGACCAACCCTTTCGTGAGTTAGAGTTACATGAGCTATGAATATTGGGCCAATTACCATAATAATGACGAAAATTAGGGGAAAAATAAGAAAAAGGTATGAAATGAGGGCCACATTTTACCAACAAAAATGAACACAAGCAAACAAATCAAGAGAAACACCCATGCATGCAAAGCAAATTTTATTTTGGACAATATTACGCGAGGAACCAAAAGATCTTAATGAAAGCATATCCGATATCATGCAATTATAAAAACTTTTTGATCGAAAAAAATGTTCTAAATTTAAAAAAAATAATCTTGCCTTCTAAAGCATGAGGGAGAAAATGAAAGACTAAAAAAACCTGTAGCCGTATACGAGACTTAGACGAAGACCAAAGCTAACGTCTTGTGCTGTTTTCGAATAACCCACGGAGTGTCATGCCCAAATTGCGAAAGACGGAAGGAAGGAAGGAAGGAAGGAAGGAAGGAAGGAAGGAAGGAAGGAAGGAAGGACATAACACGCACCTCCTTGTTAATAGCTTTACGTAAGACGAGCTTAATAAGAGGTCAGCGATCTGCATAAAGAATAACTCACGGAAGGCGTAAATAATTCAGGGCTTCATCTGTAGCATACAAAAGTGAAAAAAAAAGAGGTTAAAATACTATATTTGAATGACAGGCGTTAAATGACTGCAGAAAGGACGAATTGGATGACAGTCGTTAAATGATTACAGAAAGGACGAGTGCTATTCGTCCACTTGGGAAGAGTAACAAAATATCCGATAATGAATGACTGCCATTGACCTTTACACTGGCGTCACTGATACAAGATACTGTTTCGAAAATTAGCCGAGAAGAAGGAGCAGCACCAGGAGCCCTCGAACTCGAGCGACTTACAGCAGCGATTTTACGGAAAATCAACTCGTTATAACACGACTTACAGTAACAATTTAACCAAAACAAAAATCGTTCTAACACGACTAGCAGCAGCACTTAACAGAAAGCATACTCGTTATAATACGACTTATAGCAGCAATTTAACCAATAACCAACTTGTTATAACATAAATTACAGCAGCAATTTAATGAAAACCAACTCATTATAACACAGCAGCACTTTAACCGAAAACCAAGTCGTTATAACACGACCTACAACAGCAATTTAACCGAAAACCAAATCGTTATAACACGATTTACAAGCAGCATTTTAACCGAAAACCAAGTCGTTATAACACGACTCACAGCAGCAATTTAGCCAATAACCAACTCGTTATAACACGACTAACAACAGCAAATTAATTAATAACCAAGTCGCTATAACACGACTTGCAGCAGCAATTTAAATGAAAACCAGCTCATTATAATACGACTCACAGCAGCAATTTAAATGAAAACCAGCTCATTATAACACAACTCACAGCAGCACTTTAACTGAAAACCAAGTGGTCATAACACAACTCACAGCAGCAAATGAACCAATAACCAACTCGTTATAACACTACTAACCAACAACAAGTTAATGAAAACCAGCTCATTATAACACGACTCACAGCAGCAATTTAACCAATAACCAACTCGTTCTAACACGACTCAGAGCAGCAATCTCACCGAAAACCAGCTCATTATAACACGACTCAGCAGCAATTTAACCGAAAACCAGCTCATTATAACACGACTCACAGCAGCAATTTAACAGAAAACCAAGTCGTTATAACACGACTTGCAGCAGCAATTTAACCGAAAACCAACTCATTATAACACGCCTCACAGCAGCAACTTAAACGAAAACTAACTCGGTACAATGCGACTTACTGCAAGAATATGACAGTAAAACAACTCCTAAAACACGACCTACTGCAAAAGTTTAACAGAAATTTGAACTCGTTTAACACGACTTAAACCGACAATTTAACTGAAAACCAACTCTTCACAGCCCGACTTACTGCAATAATTTAACCGATAAAAACCTCATCACAACCCGACTTATCACAACAATCTAACCGAAAAACCAAATCTCTCTACAGCACGACTTATCAGAGACCAACTCTTTGTAGCATGATTTATGTATACAACAACTTACCACAACAGGGTATCAGAAACACCAACACTTTAAAGCATGATTTATAAATGCAACAACTTACCACAACAGGGCATCAGAAAAACCAACACTTTAAAGCATGATTTATAAATACAACAACTTACCACAAAAGGGTATCAAAAAACCAACACTTTAAAGCATGATTTATAAATACAACTTACCACAACAGGGTATAAAAAAAACCAACACTTTAAAGCATGATTTATAAATACAACAACTTACCACAACGGGGTATCAGAAACACCAACACTTTAAAGCATGATTTATATAAATACAACAACTTACCACAACAGGGCATCAGAAAAACCAACACTTTAAAGCATGATTTATAAATACAACAACTTACCACAAAAGGGTATAAAAAAAACCAACACTTTAAAGCATGATTTATAAATACAACTTACCACAACAGGGCATCAGAAAAACCAACACTTTAAAGCATGATTTATAAATACAACTTACCACAAAAGGGTATAAAAAAAACCAACACTTTAAAGCATGATTTATAAATACAACTTACCACAACAGGGTATCAGGAAAACCAACTCTTTAAAGCATGATGTATAAATCCAACAACTTACCACAACAGGGCAACAGAAAAATCAACCCTATAAATGACACGGCTCACCCGCGACAGAAAAACCATCTCGTCTTACCACAACAGATTAACTGCCTCAATCAATTAATATCAAACAAAGTTGGCGTCAGAGAACCTGGTGTCAAGTAGCGTAAAACATCGGCCACACTGTTTGTTTCTTTCAATATCAGAGCAGGCAACCAAAAGGAAAGCCTGAAATCACCTTGCAAAACCTATCCTGGACCAATAAACGTCACAGTTACACGCCAATCATCCATTACCCGCAGGTTAAGTACCAGTAATTACTGACAAAGTTATTTACATGTAAATCACACGAAACGGGTATCTGAATATCTGACACTTGATGAGGACGAAGAGAGAGAGAGAGAGAGAGAGAGAAATATTTCATGATGAATATCACATGAACAGTTCAACCACACTGGATGAGAATTGCCTCGTCGAGGTCCTCCCATTTTTAATTGCGATGTCATTGTATACAGCATGGTGGAGAATTGGTCGCTTGTCTCATTTTGTCTCTTTTCTCTCCATCTCTCAGGTCTCCGATTGCGACCCTTTACATTCGACTGTCCACCAGGTTCATAATTTGCTGCTTAGGTTGGCAGAAGCCTAGGAGGTTTAGCAGAGCACTTCCAGACCACTATATCCTCACTTTGGGAACATTAAACTCGACGATGAGTGGTGGGGGGCGGTGGTTAATCTGAGGAGAGAAGGAGAGCTGGTGGGGATGGGGGGTTTAATCGTCACTTATATGGGACATCATGGGAGACACAAGGAAAATTAATGCTTGTAGACAGAGAGAGAGAGAGAGAGAGAGAGAGAGAGAGAGAGATTTGAAGTTGGAGGACATCATGAGTGCTGGAGGGTCAGATAAACGGAGGGATGAGGGCAGGTGAGCTGGAAGCACCTGGGAGGGACCTAAATGAACCAATCGACAAAATTTCGACGGGAGGACATAACCTGGTTGGCTACTGAGTGAAGGGAATGAGGTAACAAGTGTAAGCAAATAAATTAATGACTATAATTTCCTAAACATATAAATTAGCAAAAAGAGAGAGTTGGAGAGAGGGATACTGTAATCTTACTAGTAATGGAATAATTTTTTTTTTTTTTTGCTAATCTCAAATTAACTTATATGTACATAAATGGAATAAGATCACAGAAAACAATAAGTACTCTATCGTGTTTATTGTAACCTTGTCCACATTTATCTTCTAAGGCATGAAATTAACTTGAGCATGAGAAGAAAAAATAACACCCTGAGCTACTCACCAGTTAATAAGCACTATGAAGCTCAAATCTATCAATCAATCAATCAATCACTCAATCAATCAATCAATCAATCAATCAATCAAGAGAGAGAGAGAGAGAGATAGTTTAAAGTAAGATGACTCCAAATGGGATTAGCTATTTCAAATCAATTTACTAAATGCAGAACACACTCGAACTTATCAACATTACCTGGAAAACACCTGGAAATATCAATTTAACTTCTATCAATGCTTTTACATACTCAACAAACAGGATACGAAGCGACACTAGCGAAATAGAAGTGAACCTAATAACAAGTGTCTGTAAGTACTTTATGTCTCAATTAGGTACTAATGTGTCCCTAAGCGAAGTGTCAAATCGTTAAGATTTTATTCATTTTCCTTTTCTTACTTAAATTAATTTGAAGCATTAATTTTGATAGGCGAAAATCTTCAACCACGGCCCGATCATGGCTAACTTTAACTTTCAATAATATAAAAAAAATACCGAGGCTTGATGGCTGTAATTTGGTATGTCTGATGAATGGAGGGTGGATGATCAACATACCAATTTGCAGCTCTTTAGCCTAAGCAGTTTTTAAGATCTGGGGGCAGACAGAAAAAGTGCGGACAGAAAAAAGTGCGGACGGGCAGACAAAGCCGGCACAATAGTTTTCTTTTCAGAAAAATAAAAATGCAATTTCACATTTGATTAAATACCTGATTCATTTCAGCAAACTGGCGTCGTTATTACTGCCGATTTCCATGCTTTAAATACATAACTTACGGGTATATTAGATAGCAAAATAATGAGCAACTTGATGTACTCCAAACACATTCGTAAGCAAGCGCACACGAACTTGGGTTATTAACAAACCTCTTCTCTAATCGCGTATACAACAACTAGGATAAATGGAATGGAATAGAGAATTTAGGCCAAAGGCCAAGCACTAGGACTTACTTGGTCATTCGGCACTGAAAGGGAAATTGAGAGTAGAGAGGTTTGAAAGGTGTAACAGGAGGAAAACCTCTCAGATGCACTATGAAACAATTGTTAAGAGAGGGTGGATTGCAAGTTGGAAGAAAGATAATATGAACAGAGTTACAGTAAAAGGAATGAAAGGGGTTGCAGCTAGGGGCCGAGGGGACGCCGCAAAGAGCCTGACGGCACTACCCCCTACGGGGCTAGGCTAAATGAAGAGCTTACACGAAAGCCATGAATTTTAAAAACTGAAAAACCAACTCTAATCTGCAAAACAAAACAGTTGGGTAAACACGCACACTCGCTTCCACTCCCAACTCGTAGGAAAATCATTTTTCTCTAGCGTGGTCATTCAACTTTCACCAAAAAAAAAAAGCAATAAAAATATGTGAAATTTTTCGAAGCTCAAGATCAGGTTTTTACGAAGGCACAGAAATGTCATGCATCACGTTCTTCTGTCAATTTCAAGGTTTTTCGAAATGCAGGCACATTCAAAACGACCAGACAATCTTTTTCCACATGAATAGTTGTAAACAACTTTATTTGGTTACCAGATGTAAACAAATTTCTTCATTTAAACAATAATAAAAAAGATATCTCTTTGCACTCCGACAATGTCAATATTAAGGTCTTTCAAAATGCAAGCACATTCAAAACACTTAATTATGAATTTTATGTTTCTGACTTCCCTTACTGACTGTACACAAATCTCTTCATTTAAACAATAATAAGAGGCTTTTTCCTGCAATCCAACATTGAGACTTATTCCTTCAATTAAGCAATCATGTATAAATTTCCTCCAGCTTAAACAAGCATAAACAATTTTATACTCGCTCAAACAACATTACACAAAGTTCTGGCCTCATTTAAAGCAGTCACACAAACACATTCCATCCTCCATTTAAACAGCCACATACAAATTTCTTCTTCTATTAAAAAATCAGAATAATTTTTTTCCCTTGTCAACAGTAGACAAAACATCATATTTTATTTTGTTCTCGTACACAATCTTTCTTCCTCCGCTGAAAAATACTAATAATTTTTTCTATTTGTGAATTCCTGCAATAAAAATCCTAATAATTTTTTCTCCTTGTTACCACTCTTTCTTCCTCAACTAAAATATCCTGGTAACTTTTTCTCCTTGTTAACAATCTTCCTTCCTCCACTAAAAAATACTAATAATTTTTTCTCTTGTAAACAAACTTCCTTCCTCCACTTGAAAAATCATGATAAATTTTTTCTCCTTGTAAACAAGCTTCCTTCCTCCACTTGAAAAAACTAATAATTTTTCTCCTTGCAAACACCATTTCTTCCTCCACATGAAAAATCATGATAATTTTACTCCTTGTAAACAAACTTCCTTCCTCCTTTTAAAAAATCATGATAATTTTACTCCTTGTAAACAAACTTCCTTCCTCCATTTAAAAAATCATGATAATTTTACTCCTTGTAAACAAACTTCCTTCCTCCACTTAAAAATTCATAACAATTTTTTCTCTCCTAAACAAACATAAACTGACTTTAGCGTGGACAAACTTCCCAAAAAACATCCTCTGCAGAAATTCATGACGCAAACTTACACGTTATGTAACCTGCAATCCAGCTGTAAATTATCTCCCAAATAAGACCGTCGTTACTGCGAGTTTGCTTAAACAAATAAGATGTTCAGGTATACACCGGTACTCATTACCAGGGTTTTAAGGCTGTCTGAACACCTGCTGGGTGAAAGACACGCTGGTCGCCGAGTCCCGAATACGACATTTAAGGTGACAAGGAAAGGACAGGACACGGATAGGGGAAGTCAATGACTCTTCGTAACTTCGATTAACGCTTTCATGACTGACAATACTAACACATTTGTTAAACTGGATTGATTTGCTAGTCATTATTATTATTATTATTATTATTATTATTATTATTATTATTATTATTATTCAAAGAGATGAAATCTATTCATATGGAGACAAACTCACAGGGCAGTGACTTGAGGTTCAGCACCAAAGCCAGTGTTCATTCAGAAAAAGAAGTAACAGAGATTATCCAAACACACACACACACACACACACACATACAAACACACACGGTTGCTGCAGACAAATTCTTTGTCATACTGTAAGACGCTCAGAACACAACCTGTAATGCTGTAATGAAACATTTATATACGTTTAAGGATACATTGGCCCACCTTTCTTTAGGTCATCCACTCATCTTAAAAAGAAAACATACCTGTCGGTCTCTCTTCTCTTACAAGTACTCTAATGAAGCATATATAATAAATAAATAAATAATATATATATATATATATATATATATATATATATATATATATATATATATATATATATATCACGTGAGATCGAACATCTGTTTCTCAGAGTGAAAAGCCAGGTTCTATATAAAAAAAAAAATATATATATATATATATATGTAATATATATATATATATATATATACTAATATATAATATATATATATATGTATATATATATATATATGTATATGTATATGTATATATATATATATATATACACCATAATATATAATAATAATAATATATATATATATATAAGACTATGCGTGTCGATGTGTGTGTACAGTTGCAGGAGCATTTCATTTACCTTTAACTGTGGTAACCTGGAATTGAAAATAATTCGGTACTTCAATTTTTGTGGGAGAATTTTCCTTCTATGGCCATGTCCTCGCCTGGTCTACTACATAATTTGCACACTTCATATAAGCAATACTTCTGCTTCCTAAGACAATCAGGTTCTGAACTTCACCATATCAGAAAGCCTGAAAAACTTACGACAAACCCCACCTTTATAATTTAGGAAAATTCCAATTTCCACGCCACCATGTCATAGGGGTAACTAGAGAAATTTACATACACTTGTCTGGAACTCCAGATCTGGCGAGAGGACTTTCAGAAACAAGTTCTTGGGTCTTCTGTCTTCTGACTATAATTGGGGAGACATAACGTAACATTTTCGATAGTACTTTATGTCTGGAGATACCAATGCTCCTTTCAAACCAGTAACAGTTCATGTACAATCACAGACAAGAATATAAATGGACATCATCTGTCATGTATCTACATGAACTAATCAAGACGATAACCGCATTCTACTATGTTTGTTTATTAATTTTTTTTTGTATACTCGTATTCATACTTAAATAGGGACGGGATTCAACAGATTCATGAGAGTATGAAACGATCCAAATACGATGAGAATATACAACTGATAATCATATATTGCTTCCTAAGTTTTACATGAGTTCTTTTCTTAAGAATTGTATACAATTTTTGGTACAGAGCTGAACAATTCGTCCCTAATTTGACGAACTGGCGTAAGCCACTGTTTCTCCGTCCTGAGAAAATGAGCTTCAAAGACTTTGATATTATTCAGAGCTTCTAAGTATCAAACACTGAGTCACTTTGGCTGGAAAACTAAAAAAAAAAAAACAAAATGGGTTATGCCAATTCGTCAAAACAGGGACTAATTGTGCTCAATGTTTACGGCCTCTTCTGGAACACATGGGCTGTATGTCATTCAAGTGATGTCAATACCACATATACAAATAATTACACGAGTTAGTCACGGACATTATTTTTAAATTATATTTAACAGCTAATTCTTATGGTGTTGATGAAAAATGGCGTTATATACAGTGATGAAACAAACTTTTCAATAACGTATTTAGGTCAAACTCTTCATTGCTTAAAAATTTATTTCGCTTAATTCCTCTTCATGATGTTGTCTTAAATAAAGTTAAACAGCAGAAATCTGTAAAAGATTTACTAAAATAGATAGCCCAGCCATGAAGAAATGTGAGATTTACAACGTACTCAGAAACAAGGGGAGCGAAGCAAAAATATAAAGGAGTATATAAATGAAGAAATTTGACAAACAAGAAAGCAAAAGCATAAAAGAGTATTTAAATGTAGCAACTTTTAAGACATTTCTTTCCATTGGTGATCACAAAGGAAAAATACAAGAGCCTTGGCGCGCGCACACACACACAAAATGAGAGAGAGAGAGAGAGAGAGAGAGAGAGAGAGAGAGAGAGAGAGCCGAAATACAATTGGGACAGAAATGACTGGAAGAGCTTATGAGCCCAGCCATTCCGCCCCTCGCGAAACCGTCGTTCATTGCGGATTTACTATATTTGTCAGCCTCTCGCAGAGTGAATAATGGAGTCCATAACACTCTTAGAGGAAAGCATGCAATTCGAACTCCGCGAGGGCCCCGACCCCTCACGCTTATGACTGGAAAAGGCTTATGAATGATGTGATCTCCAGCGTGAAGTTGGCTCGGCCTATTTCCAGAGGTCAGGCTGGAAATGAGTACGTGATATCCGTACCCTGACTCACCTTCATCATCGAGGGACTTGCATAACATGAGATCATTTGCTTGGTGATGAGAAAACCTGCACTGAAGATTAACTGCAATTGCAAATAGATCCTTCAACTTAGTACGTATAACGTCCCCTCACATGCAACGCATTACTCGCCTAATACATTCCTCCTTGTATTTAATAATTTACTTACATTTTTTTTAAATTTATTTATTAACTTGTTAATATATTTTTTCTTTTGTAGTAAATGATCTCATCTTTCTGTATTTCCCATTACCTTCTGTTCCTCCTTTCTCATGAACACCATATTCTTTGGAAGCTTGAATTTCATGTCACTGGCCCCTGTGGGCTTGTTCCATAATAATAATAATAATAATAATAATAATAATAATAATAATAATAATAATAATAATAATAATAATAATAATAATAATAACAATAATAACAATAATAATAATAATAATAATAATAATAATAATAATAATAATAATAATAATAATAATGCCTCAGCAGAAGTCTTACAAATGTGAGAAACATCCTAGAGAATTATCATAACTGAAATTTAAACATTCGAACCGAGTACACGACATCCCTCGCTTTACACGACTTCCTCCTCGACAGACGTGGAAATAACCAGAGAATTTGTCCTGGAGATTAAGCGGAATTGAAAATCGCGACCTCACTCAAAATGGTTTGATCCCTCTAACGAAATCTGACAACCAGAGAACGCGCTTGAATACTTCGAAGATTTCTTGTTACAAGAAATTCGCAGGAAACAGGAGAATGAAGAATAACTTGGTCCAAAATATACATAAGAGAACTTTTTTCAGAGGTTGTATTAACATTCTGAAATGAAAACTAATTATATTTTTCCATTCACGAAGTTCGCAGGAAACACACGAGAATGAAGAATAATTTGGTCCGAAATATAGTAGAGAAAACTTTTTCAGAAAGTTCTATCAACATTCTAAAATGAAATGATATTTTCCATTCTTTGTGACTAAGAATGTGGATGCAAATATTGTAAATAAACTTTGACGCCTATAATTTTATCTAATAAATGCGCATGCATGCACGAACTTCATTAAAATAGGCAAAAGAAAAATCAAATAATTCTTGAAGAGAAGTCTAACCATAGGTGAAGAACCAATATACACAAATTCATTAATCATAAGGGAAACTGATAAGATTTAAAAGTCACAGACTAATAATTTGTCATAAAGGTCTGTCTTACGTTTCCAATTTTTGAATCATCATTATATATATATATATATATATATATATATATATATATATATATATATATATATATATGTATATATATATATATATATATATATATATATATATATATATATATATATAATATAATAATATAATATGTATATAAGGACATAGGACTGACAAAATAATAAAAAGAAAAAGAAAGAACACGACCAATATTCAGAATTACAGGCCGAATGAAACGTTCAATTCAAAAAACAAGAAAAATTATATATAAATTTCTTACAACCCCACGGAAAACACAAGGTGCTTTTCGTTATATTCGTTAGGATTATTTCATAAGTAAAAGAGGAGCATTCAATTGAAAAAAAAAATACAAAACTGAAGTAAGGTACGTGAATATTGTTGAAATCAATAAATATAGAATGCTGCTATATATGGCCTAACATCGCCGTAGACTTTTTCCTCTCATTTTTTTATGAGGCCCGTTATTATTGAATGAAAATTACCTATGAACCAAGAATGACACATACACAGTCTCTCTCTCTCTCTCTCTCTCTCTCTCTCTCTCTCTCTCTCTCTCTCACATATATACATATACATAAACATTTATATATACGTACAGTATATATTTATATATATACTGTATATATATAAATATTCATATATAATATACATATATGCATATAATATATATAAATATGTTGTATGTATGTATATATATATATATATATATATATATATATATATATATATATATATATATATATATATATATATATATATATATATATGTGTAATGTGATGTGTGTGTAAGTCTCATAAATTTTGGGTGAATGCATGTTCACATGTACAGGATACAGTGGAATATACTTTAAAAACGAAATCAACTCCAACTGGAGGCGGCTGACAGTTAACCTCTACAGAACTTATCCTTTCAGCATACATGTATGATTATCCTGACGTTATACTCATTATATAAGTATACCTGGGGATCTTCTGGTACACCATGACACTATTACCGCGCTAGTTTGAAATAAGTGTATAATTTATTTTTACCAAACATCATCACTAGCATATCTAAAACGTGCTAGAAGACATTCTCGACCATTTATTATTATTATGTATTATTATTATTATTATCATTATTATTATTATTATATATTATTCATTATTATTATTAAAGAATAAAAAAAGACATAAGCGCGAACAACAACGTTTTACATAAAGACCGCCAATATAGGTTGATTGATTTATTATCTCGGATCTCATAGCATCACAAAAAAAAAAATGGTCGCGACTCCCAGCTTGTACAATCGCTTTTTGGTAGTTCCCTTTCATCAAACTAACCATAATAGTCTTATACAATAAATACCCAGCACATGAGAAAAGTACCCGTTAACTGCAAGAAGCACCATCAAACCAGGAAAAAGAAAAAAACTTTCCCCATCAACAGCACGTTTACTATCTTCATCATCACCAAACATATAAAAAATGCGCCGAAGTTTCTTCTCTGCAATCGAGTTTTCTGTACAGCGTATAATCAGAGCCACCGAAAATAGATCTATCTTTCGGTGGTCTCGGTACAATGCTGTACGAGCCGCGGCCCATGATTCTTCAACCATGGCCTGGTGGTGGTTGCCTATCCTTTATCGTTGCCAGATGCACGATTATAGCTAACTTTAACCTTAAATAAAAAAAAAAAACTACTGAGGCTAGAGGGCTTCAATTTGATATGTTTGATGATCGGACGGTGGGTGATCAACATACCAATTTGCAGCCATCTAGACTCAGTAGTTTTTAAGATCTGAGGGCGGGCAGAAAAAGTGCGGACGGAAAAAATTGCGGACGGATGGACAAAGTCGGCACAATAGTTTTCTTTTACGGAAAACTAAAAATTAAACTGAAAAGGGCTTCACCGCCATCATCACCACCACCACAACTTTTGATCATCACCATCATCTTCAGTAAGGGTAAAACAACAAAGCACTTCAAACATAAATGCTACCAGATAATATAAACACAGGGTCTCTTACCCTGTAAACGCCCATACGAGAACAGCAGTCGTTTTTTGCATCAAGCAGTAATACACACCATAAAAAAACAAACCATTATCGAAATCAACATCACATCTACCACCTTCATCACCATCACCACTATTAGCATCATCACCACCACCATCGTCATCTCATCATCATCATCATCATCATCTTCAAAATCTCTTCGGTTGTGGATCAAAATACCTCTTCGGTGGAACCATTCCAAGAACTT
>NC_089795.1:79680162-79702662 GCF_040412425.1 Macrobrachium rosenbergii
GAGAGAAGAGCAAGAAGATGACCAAGGAAAATGATCTTGTGCCAGAGTGCCCGCTGCCAGTGCCATGACCATTCATTGCATGATGACCTTTTGAATGGGAATCGAGTGCTTAGTGCCCACCAGTCGAGGCACTGAAGCAAAGAAGGGATGTAGACAAAGAAGAGGGGAGGGTGGGGAGGAGGGGAGGGGTAAGAGGAGGGAAGGAGAGAAGAGGATGCAAAGTTAAGAAGAGATAGATCAGGGAAGAAGGGTATTGGGGGAGAGGGATGGTTTGAAGGGAAGGAGACAGTATATAAACTAAGGGCATGAGAAGAGGAGGAGGAGGAGGAGGAGGAGGAGGAGGAGGAGGAGGGAATGGAGCCACATGGACAGAAGGAGGATGAGAGGGTTGTGGGGAGGGAGGAGGAGGAGGAGGAGGAAAGGGAGGGGAGGAAGGGAGAGGGAAGGTGTTATTAGTGATGAGTGTCCCTCAACAGTTTCCCGCTGGTGCCATTGTCACCCACAGTTCACAATCACCGCCTCCAATTGTAACGTTAAAGTTCAGTGTGGGCGACATCCTTCTATAAATGTGCTGTGTGTATGTACGTGAGAGAGAGACAGAGAGAGAGAGAGGACGGAGAAAGAGAGAGCCATGTATCGCAGTATCATCCCAGGGAGAGAGAGAGAGAGAGAGAGAGAGAGAGAGAGAGAGAGAGAGAGATGGTGGGAACCTTGCCGCCCAGGATGTCCACCAATCCTGCCCATCACCCTGTAACTCACTCTACAGGGCCTGCCGCAAGTTGTGGCCCTCAGAATGCTCCCGACTCATGCTCCTGCTCCTGCCTGTACCCTCCCCTCCACTCAATACTACACAGGGAATGGTGCCGCGCATACACACACACGCATACACAATCTCTCTGTCGGCACGACTTGACACGGAGCCGAAGGGAAAGGCTCAATTACCTTGGTCTGACTTGTTCTCTTTTCTTTTCTTTTCCTCCTTTTTCTTCCTCTTCTTCTTCTTCTTCTTCTCTTTCTTTCTCTTGCTAGCTAGCTAGCTTGCTTGCTTGCGTCTCTGCTTTCGTCAGTGCGATGCAAATGCGTCCTCTCCCATACTGAACAGCTCTTTCGTGGGATAAGTAAAACCTTGGTAAATAACTGCTGCAATCAAACACCTTAGTGTACTTGCTAATACATATCTATGCTGGGGCTTTAATAGCTACATCTTCAACACACCTGATAGCAAACAACCAAATACAACGCAAATTCGTGCCAGTGGTTACAAAATTGCTACAGACACTTTGATACAAAACTGCACCAACTCATTGTTTTGAAGCTTTTTACTTCACAGATGATCATAATTCGCCACCATTCTCATTATCATTATTTTTATCTGTAATTTTGTATAAGGTCCACAATAATATATCAATGGCAGAATGTGAGACTTTTCACAAAGTCTCACATTCTACCACTGATATATTATTGTGGAATTTATACAAAATTACTCCTGTTCTCGACGTCCAGAGTTCTACAAATTTATCTGTAATGTTTATACATCCTAATGGAATGTTCTGTTGTCCCAGCACATCAAGAACTAACAAAATCTAACAGATAAGCAATCTAATGTTACTCACTTTGAATAAGCTTCCACAACCGATGGATCTGTTATCACTTTACATCGATATTGAAATGAAAAAAAAAAAAAATCCGATTACCATGAAAAATTCCCATCAAAATAATTGTGGGAAAAAACAGAACGATTTATCACAAAAACAAAATCCAATAAAATTAACACAGAACAAACAAATGTAACTGCCTCATACAAGGAAAAATCTGCTTGTTATGATAACTCAACCCTCTAGCTATTTGGTTCGATCCCTCCTGAACAATACGTTTTCATTTTCAACAATGAATGTATGTATTAGCGAATCGACATTGGAAGTTGCATAACATCAGTAGGAAATGAACATCATATAATAATAATTATTCAACTTTTTTTTGTTTGTATTTTAAACGCGGCCGTCTCTCCAACCCCATAATGAAACACAAATACGGAAAAAATGCTTGCTATTCACTTAATCTTCATGTGTGTGTGTGTGTGTGTGTGTGTGAGGGAGACTTGTATTTACCGATTTTTCATTATGAATTTAAAGAGAAAGAGCCATTTACTGTTTCTGGCGGCATCTTATGAATTGTTTCACTCCCTTATAATGAAGATGACCTCGTCGATGCCCTCCCGTTTTAATGGTATTCACTGCCACTCTCTCTCTCTCTCTCTCTCTCTGTCTACCACTAGGTGCTGTGCTGCTCGACGGTAGGGATGATAAAAAAAAAATCAGACACTCGACTTCTGTCGCCATTCGTACTTTTATCAGAAACGGGACGATCATGTATTACGAATTACAGACATTATAGACAAACGAAATAACAGCATTACCAAATAAACAATCGAGTTATGGAGTCTGATGTCTACAGTGGATTTCTAAAAAAAAAAAAAGTACTTGACATTCACTGTTAACCTGAAAGGCAAATCTAAATTTTACCTATGAACACAACAGACGATCTTATAATAAACAATGGCTTTTAGACTTTTAAGGCCATATTTTCACACGTGTGAGCGTGCATTATGCGCATACTTCTTCCCCTTTCGACCTTATTAATCCCACTATATAGCAGGGTTGGCCGCTCGAGTCAACTTTCTCCATCTATTTCTATTCCTTGCATCTTCTTCCCCAAGTCCCACCTCACCCATATCCCTCCTCACCACATCCATCCATCTGATCAGCTGACGCCCCACATTCCTCCTCCTCATCACTGGCATGTTCTTAGCTCTCTTGATTGGTTCCACCTCCTCTCTTCTTATTACACGACCACAGTATCTCGATGCTAGTAAAATTTTCAAACAAGGGAAAACGGATCTCGATAATACCTAGTAGATAAATCTACCAGCTGATCTATCCGAAACAGTTACCTTTAAGCAAAACTGGTACATAGTTGACCACTTGATGCTTTGGGAACCATGTTACACGCACTAAAATATAAGACTTTTCCGCAGTTCAAGTGCTTTAAATGCATACTGCTCAATCTTTAAATGTCAACGGTCAAGGTGACAGTAAAAGCCTTGATGTTCACACAGTTACCCGTTTTCAGAAAAAGCTGACTTAAAAAGATTACCGGAAGGTCTCACAACAGAGTAAATAGGAGAATGACGTCAGGGTAAACAACAGGAGTTTGATATCATAGTTATCAAGCAGAGACTGACAACAGCGTAAATAAGTGGAGGAATGCATTAAAGTAAACAACAGAAGATTGGCATCAGAATAATCAAGTGGAGGTTGCTACCTGAGTAAACAAGATGAGACTGGAAGCAAACTAAACAACAAGAGAATTTGTAATCAAAACAATAATGGAAGAGTAAATAAGAGAAGCCTGGGATCAAAGTACTCAAAAGAAGGGGCATCCTTTTAAACAATAGGAGACTGATATGAGAGTAATCAAAGCGGAGAGAGGTCGTCAGAGTGAACAAGAGGAAACTAGCTTCAGGGCACTCAAGAAGAGGATGCCATCAGAGTACCCAAGAAGAGAATGACATCAAGGTAAACCAAGAGTAATCAAGAAGAGAATGGCATCAGCATGCATAAGAATATGGCATCAGGATAACCAAGGAGTAGAGCGGCATAAAGTTAACAAAGTGAGATTCGCAGATAAGCAAAGAAGAAAATTAACATCCGAGTCAACACGGGGAGACTGAAATTTCAGGAAACAAGAGGAGCTTCGAGCCAAATTAATAGAGAGGACAATGCCATCAGATTAAACAAGATGAGATAATAATAAAAGTTATCGAGAGGAGAATGACGTCAAAATAATGAAGAGGGGATTGGCATTACGGTAAATGAGTAAGTGTCATCTGCATAAAGAAATGGGACATTGGCATCAGAGTTAACAACAGGAGATTGGCATTAAAGAATACAAAAGGACAATGGCAGCAGACTAAACGGGAGGTGAGTGTCATCAGAGTAATCAAGAGGTGATTGACATTATTGGAGTAAACGACAGGAATATGGCATTAGGAGCAGAGAAGACAACAAGTCACTGGTGTATTCGTACTCTCTTCTTTCAATTAATAATGTAAATTACGTTTAAAAATGTCAGTAGTTTCACACCTATTCTAAATTCCTCTGCAGTGAGCTGATCTCCTTACTGAGACAATCCCTCTACTCGAGCACAGTCATACCCATTCTCTCCACGTGACCGAACCAACTCGAAACGCTCTTGTCCACCTTCCCACCTATCCTAACCTATTTTAACCTCATCGTCACAATTCTACACCTCGCGCCCCTTTAACCTTTCTTACTTTGAATTACTACAAACACTATATAAATAAACATTCACTTCCTTTCCGCCTTTCATGTTAAAAAAAAGTTTTACTGTCATAAATACTAGCAATTGCAACAGAGCCTCCCTCCAAATATCGTTGCAAGTACGGGTTTCAGGATTCTCGTACCTCGACAACTGTAAACGCGACACCTAGGATCATTACTTTCTCTTCTCTCTCTCTCTCTCTCTCTCTCTCTCTCTCTCTCTCTCTCTCTCTCTCTATCATAGCTGAGTCACCCAATCATCCCACAGAAGCCCATGTATATGTTGCACATTACATGTTTTACTTTCCAGTATAAATGTGGTATATTATGTGTTCTACTTCATTATGTCAAGTAACGGGTAGTTTGTTTTCATCACTATTATTACCGCATGAATTCTCAATCATGCACAACAGAACCTGGTGGGCAATGCCTTTATCTACCTTAATCTTGCAGAAAACAGCGGGCGTTTAGCCTCACCGAAAGCAATATAGTCTTTAGCACACTTTGGGTGGTCCACTCGTTTGACTGCAGTAAAAAAATGACTGATAAAAATATTACAATCCCCTCTTATGCTCTTGATCGTTTGTGGTTGATGCCATTGACAGTCACAGTCAGTCGATATGTTCGATTAGTTTGTCTTTGCAACAAAACTTCTTGTTTCCAACGATTAAATGAAAAAAGAAATGTTACTGTACGTTTAAAAAGGTTGTAACATTATATAAAGAAGCATTTCAAGGCTTCAACGCATTCAAACAAACATATTTATTGACATAAATTGGGATAAACTACTCAAACGCATGCGCGCGCGCACACACACACAAACACACATACACACAAACACACACTTCGTTAAGACCAAATGGTCTTAACATTAGCGTTCGGAGACAGCAAACCTCCGTCATGGCTGAGTAATCCTTCCGCCTAGAGGCACTTTATCCCCGAAAATTTCATTCTCAGTACCACAAATAAGGCAACAAACTGATAAACAAACATACAAACCGAACCAAAACATAACGTCCCTTTCAGAGGTACTGAAGAGAAAACATACAATGGTTAATGTAATTTGTTTGTAATGGAATTCCACTCTGAAGAATACGGGAAAGAAACAATCAAGTAACAGAATTCTGATCTTTGTCAAAGGATGACAGGTCAGATGCTACATGCCGACTGTGCATTTTTTTATTCCATTTATTTTCATTATTGTAATTCAACATTAAATACGCTTTTCCCTTGTCGAATCAAGAACCCGTATGATAAAAAAAAAGAGAAAGGAAAAGAAAAGCAAGTTTCAAACGTCAAAAGAGGTAATAGAACTGCCTCTTCGAGTAAGGAGTCCTGTAGGATTCGATGACAAAGGAAGCAAGAATGAATTCCTAAGACTACCGGAAGCTGGTTGAAAAAAAGGAAGAATGAAAAAAGAATGTATCCCATTCTGCAGAACGTAGGCTTTGCAACATAACATTTTTCGCATGTCATAATAATAATAATAATAGTAATAATAATAATAATAATAATAACATAATATTTTTCTCATGTCATAATAATAATAATAATAATAATAATAATAATAATAATAATAATAATAATAATGGTAAGTATCAAGACCTGAAAATAGAAATAAGAAGGATATGGGATTTGCCAGTGGAAATTGTACCCATAATCATAGGAACACTAAGCACGATCCCATGATCCCTGAAAAGGAACCTGGAAAAACTAGATGCCGAAGTAGCTCCAGGACTCATGCAGAATAGTGTGCTACTAGAAACAGCGCACACAGTGAGAAAAGTGATGGACTCCCAAGGAGGCAGGATGCAACCCGGAACCCCACACTATAAATACCACCCAGCCGAATAGGATGACTGAGATAGAATAAAAAAAAAAAAAAAAAAAATAATAATAATAATAATAATAATAATGGTGGGTGAAGGAAAAGAGCGATGATAAACACCCGGTGTATCTATTTAAGTCCGAGACGGCCTTCGTGCAACAACTGCCCCCAGTCGACTTCTAAATTTCAACATGCCCTATTTTGGACGCAATTCCGTAGGTGATGATGACTAAGTAGCTGCGAATTCACACTTGAATCATTCATTCAGACTGAAGACGTCACGGGGTTGTAACACAATTGTCAAGATAAGAGAATATGTATTATCGCAAATGTAAAAGAAATCATTTTAAACACCTTCCAACATTTTCTGGTTAGTCATTTTTGGTTTAAGATTATCAAACAGAGATTTGTCTTATCAACTTCTGATTATCTGGAGAGAGAGAGAGAGAGAGAGAGAGAGAGAGAGAGAGAGAGAGAGAGAATCCTCTCACCCGGTAGCATGATAACCAACATCTCTCAACAATAAACACACACACACACACACACAAAACCTAAACATTCTGCATCACCCTGTAAAGTTATAGGTGGCAGGCAGCCAGCCAGCCAGCCAAGCTAGCCAGCCAGGCCGAGCAGACCAGACCGTCGAGACCAGAGAGGAAGACCAGACAGGAGACCACAACCAACCAACCAACCAACCAGCCAACCAGCATCACCAGCAGCATTAGTGGGACGATGCGGGCATCATCATATTAAAAGACTGAAAGACATCATCGTCGTCTCCCGGTCCTAATTGCTGCTTTGATTTGGTCCACGACCCTGTGAAATGCACTTGTGTGAAAGAGCTTCTGCTGCTCAAATGTGTTTGTGGGGTCCAATCGGTTGCGCCAGTTTTAGGGCCGGAGGGGAATTTTCACACACGCCCAGCAGTTTAGTTTGCTTACAGACCCATTACTGGGGTCGTTACCCATTGACTCTGAAAGAGATCTGGAGTGAGCGTAAGGTGCTGCGAAGGACGGAGAGAGAGAGAGAGAGAGAGAGAGAGAGAGAGAGAGAGAGAGAGAGAGAGAGAGTTTTTTGCTTCCTGACATCGATCTACTCTGCGGAGTTATAGGAAGTTACTGAGAGAGAGAGAGAGAGAGAGAGAGAGAGAGAGAGAGAGAGAGAGAGAGAGAGAGAGAGACAGACAGACAGACAGACAGACAGAACTCTTTCTATTTGTATTCCATGATCTGTTTCTCTCTGTTTCATACGGCATTCTCATCAGTGATAACACATTAAAAGTTAATACCGAGAGAGAGAGAGAGAGAGAGAGAGAGAGAGAGAGAGAGAGAGAGAGAGAGAGAGAGAGAGAGAATGATCCACTCAAAAATACAACAAATGGAGCAATGTGTTACAAAGGGATATGAGTCAGTATGAGGCCCATTTTGTTCGCTGTTTTATTCCTCCGTTTATTGTACTGAAATACAAAAATTTCGGGAAACCACGAAAGAGAGAGAATATCAATTAATGGTTTCACTCTGTTAAGGCCAGAATCTCATCGTCCTGATCCTCCTGTTTCCGGTTTACATTTCTGAGGAATTCTGGTCAGTTACTTCCCGGTGTACTCTGAGATTTAAGAACACGTACGAATCCATCTTTCCGTCAAAAATGTAAACAAGAGAGAGAGAGAGAGAGAGAGAGAGAGAGAGAGAGAGAGAGAGAGAGAGAGAGAGAGAGAGAGAGAGATGCAATCAAACATTTTGCCTGCTAAACATGTCATGATTATCATCCATTCACTGTGAGATTTAGGAATTTACACAGCGAGAGAGAGAGAGAGAGAGAGAGAGAGAGAGAGAGAGAGAGAGAGAGAGAGAGAGAGAGAGAGAGAGAGAGAGATTTGTATGCTAAATGCTGTCTAACAACTCTTCTGATTTAAAAATAGCTAGAGAGAGAGAGAGAGAGAGAGAGAGAGAGAGAGAGAGAGAGAGAGAGAGAGAGAGATTTGTATGCTAAATGCTGTCTATCAACTCTTGTGATTTAAAAATAGCTAGAGAGAGAGAGAGAGAGAAATATTAATTTCTTTGTATGCTAACTACTGTCTATCACCTCGTATGATATAATAAGAACTAAGAGGAGAGAGAGAGAGAGAGAGAGAGAGAGAGAGAGAGAGAGAGAGAGAGAGAGAGAGAGAGATCACACGAGTGCTTGTTTTGTTTGTTGACGCCTGTCCACAAGCTAAAACAACCAGAAAGTGGCGGTGTTTACTTGTGCTTCGGTTTGTGTGGGGCCGAAAATGTTTACATCTTATTTAAATATACACACAGAACGGCAGGAAGATACAAGGAGCTGAAAGGAAGGCAAATGAAAAGTACGATAATATGAAGAGTCAGTTGGAAATTTGAGAGGGAATTTTAAGAAGAAAAATTAGCAATATTTTAAGAGGGACATTGTGACGTCTTGCGGGAAAGCAGATGGCCAGGTATGATGACGGGAGGTGAGAGAGAGAGAGAGAGAGAGAGAGAGAGAGAGAGAGAGAGAGAGAGAGAGAGAGTAAGGGGGAGTAAAGCAATAGAACTGAAGTCATATTTCCTGTATCTTCTTACGAATAGTGAATTATACACAGGTAAAAATGTCTACATAAGAAGAGGAATATATAAGAAAAATGGGTAGGAGCACAGACAGAATGATATAAGTCGAAACTAAACAAGAATAAAATAATGAAGTGAATTCAGTTTCCCTTGTCAAAACATTCGTAATGATGTCTATACGTAGAAATGCTACTCTTAGATTCTCGCAAAAGGAAATCACGGTATATGTTTAGTAAACTCCTCTTTTTTTCATTAGCTTCTGAACAATATTTTCTCTTGACACATAAAAATATCACGATAATGAACAATGCTGTTTTATTAAATACAAGAATTTAATAACACTTTGATACTATTATGGTCAAAGGGATGCATACTCGACTAGTAAAAACAATTTCTCATCTCCGAATTCATCATTATTTTTATTGTATATATATATTATACATATATATATATATATATATATATATATATATATATATATATATATATATATATATATAATATATATATATGTGTGTATGTGTGTAAATGTAATATATATATATATATATATATATATATATATATATATATATATATATATATATATATATACAAACATAAATATACATATATATTTATATATAATTATATACATAATATATATATTAATATATATATTATATAATATATATATATATATATAATATATATATATACATATATATATACATACATACATATATATATCATTTCTCAGCAACGTCAATGCTATGCAAATACATAAGAAACATGTTCCTGTTTTGTTAAGGAATAAGAGAGGCGATGACAATGACACGACACCGGGGGAGAGAGGACTTATTTTCCCGGTACCCACAACACGTGCTGTACATACCGCTATGAAGCAAATGAAAGAGAGCAGCTTCGCTGTAGGGTGTACAGGAGCAGCAGCCCAGTGAGCGCAAGTGGAGGCCAGCCTGTAACAGGATACACTAATGATTGAAAGAAACATAATGAGGCAGGCTTACTGATTGAAAAGGAGAATGATAAACGTTTCACAACATTAACAGGGAGCGGACTACAACGCAACGATCTGACAACGTTTCGTTATGTGAGTTAAATTTAAAATTTTATGGTGTAATTTGATGAATGAAAAAAAAAAATGTTGTAGGTGTTCGTATCAATGTTAACTTCAGAGTCTTCAAAACTTGAATGAATATCAGATACATGAAGGTTGCAAAGCGGTATGGGCGATTTGATCTTTTAAATAGAGTGGAGAAGAAATGGAAGAAGGCTAAAACATATCAGATACATGAAGGTTGAAAAATGGTGGGGGCGATTTGATTTTTCAAATAGAATGCAGAAGAAATGGAAGAAGGCTAAAACAAGTTAAAAACTAATAAATTTATTTAGACGGAAAAAGGACAGCTGGAAAAAGAATAGAGCACTTCCAGCATTACTAGATACATTTTCAAAGGAGTGAAGAACAAATGGAAGGGGGACAGAACATGTTCGTAATTGTTGGGACTCAACAAATAGAGGAAGGCAGAGCATTTCCTTCCTTGATTTCACAAGAGAAATGAACAAAAAACGAAAGAATGTCCGCCTGTGTTCTTGGTTTCTTGATTTTCAACAACAAAAGTAAATTAGTAAATAAATAAATACATAAATGAATTATCAGAAATAAAAAAGTGAGAAAATGGAGTTAGGCGAGAACATTTGCTTCGTGATTTTTCAGAGTAACGACGGACCGACGAATCTATTTCGCGGAGTTAATGTATACTATACAAACGATGAAAAAATTAACGAGGCGATAAAACTGAAATACACGGCAACACGGGGGAGAGTTATGGCCCTCCTCTCATAGTCTCTGGGCAGGTATTTAAAATACGAGCACAAACATAAAACTCTTTAATGACGACAATTAATAACATACGCGATTCGCGAGCATCTGATATACTGAAATAAAATTATCAATAAAAAAAGGATTTTTTTTTTTGCAAACGGCATCTGGTATATTTTCCCTTTTTTCTCTCTCTCTTTCAGTTAGGTCCTCCTCACGTACATCAGCAAAAGTACAGGTGTACAAGTGTTCTGTATGAATATTCATGGGGAGAAACAATTTGAATGTGAAATGAGGGGAAATGAAACACATCTATCACGACGTAAAGTACGCGAAATAACGCCTTCCTACGACTCGTTTTTTTATTCCCAAGGGACAAACAAACGTTTGCATTTCATAAAGACAAGTAGTATGATGCAGAATGGCAGCGGAGAACGTGAATGATAATAAGAGGAAATATCTAAATGGAATGACGCAGTAAATAACCAAAGTAATGACGGGCATAACAAAATTACTCGAGATGATACAGATGCCAGAATCAGAGGTATTCACACATCAAGTCTGGAGAGAGAGAGAGAGAGAGAGAGAGAGAGAGAGAGAGAGAGAGAGAGAGAGAGAGAGAGAGAATAGAAAACACCCTAAAGGAAACCCATTTTTATTTTTAAAAAGACAATTTCTCTGCTACAAAATAAATAAAAACAAAAAACTTGATAATTTCTCTCTCTACAAAAATGAGTAAAAATAACATAACAACAAGCAGAATTAAGCCAAAAATGTGAAGGGAAAACTTGTCAATCAAATCAAATGAAAAACAAAAGAAAAAATGTAAACTGGAGTTAACTTGTGAGGCAGAACACATATGGGACTCTCAAGTCTACTCCCTCTACATAGGGGTAAACTGACCAATCAGAACAATTGGTCTCAATGAAGCATCATACTCGTATATCTAAAATACTCTCCCATTTCGGTTGAGATATCGTGGCTTTACTTTGAGTTCTCTGTAAAAGTTCTGCCTGCTTTCTCTGTTCGTCCGCACTTTATTCTGTCCGCACTTTTTTCTGTCCGTACTTTTTTCTGTCGTCACTTTTTCTGTCCACACTTTTTCTGTCCGCCCTCAGATCTTAAAAACTAATGAGGCTAGAGGGCTGCAAATTGGTAAGTTGATCGTCCTACCTCCAATCATCGAACATACCAAATCGCAGCTCTCTAGTCTCAGTAGTTTTTATTTTGTTTAAAGTTAAAATTATCCATAATCGTGCATCTGGCAACGATATAGTACAGGCCACCACCGGGTCGTGGTTAAAGATTCATGGGCCGCGGCTCATACAGCATTATACCGAGACCACCGAAAGATAGATCTATTTTCGGTGGCCTTGATTATACGCTGTGCAGAAAAGTCGATTGCGCTGAAGAAACTTCGGCGCATTTTTTTGTTTTTATGATGATATTTAGCTGAAAAATGGTCTCTTTTTGTAAGTATGGGTGTAGGTGTTATTTAAATATGAATTAACCATAGATAATGATATTTAGCTGTATGATGACTCAGGTGTGTGTGTTTGAGAGAGAGAGAGAGAGAGAGAGAGAGAGAGAGAGAGAGAGAGAGAGAGAGAGAGAGCTGCCATTACCATAACTCGTTAGGCAGAGGTAATGAATCAGACGAAGAAACACAAAACATTATATATACATATATAAATATACATATATATATGTATATATATGTATATATATATATATATATATATATATATATATATATATTTATATATATCATATATTTATATATATTATATATATATATACACATGAATTTTTGTTACATACAACGTGACATTCTTTATATTTACACGCATTAAGCCACAAATTTTGTTTAATATCCAGTTCACTATAAAACATTATATATACATACATATATATATATATATGTATGTATGTATGTATATATGTATATATATACATATATATATATATGTATGTATATATATATATATATATATATATATATTTATATATAGAATTTATATATATATATATATATATATATATATATATATATATATATATATATATATATATATATATATATATATATATATATACAGTATATACATGAATTTTTTTTACATACAACGTGACATTCTTTATATTCACACGCATTAAGCCACAAATTTTGTTTAATATCCAGTTCACTATACCCCTTGAATAACTTACACCCATGGGGAACTATAAGTGGTAAATGCTTCGTCACCAGTTTAGAAACAACGCAAATACAGTGACTTTGACCACCAAGCCATCAAGGCGGATGTATTAGTGTAAAACAGGTAAAACTTATACATTATATAACAAGAGGTTAAAACATATTTCACCAAGTACAATCACTGTTTTCACACTATAATGCTAAACTGATGACAATTTATCTTCTGACACCTCCCTTCATGGGCTCCACTCGACAGAAGACAAGCTCATTAACTCTTGCAGGTACGTCGGGTGTTGCCCTTCTCTGTGGTCATCTATACCCAGATGATACCGCCTCCCCTGGACATACCCATATAATAAGAAGATATGCCAAGCCAACCGCTAAGATATTCAATGAGAGTAGCTCGATTTCTGAGACCTTCGTGTGTAATTGTTGAAAAAATCAAAGTTCAGTCCTGTGTAGCATGTCACTCCGGTTTCCCGTAGTTGTCGCTACTGAAAAGGTCTTCAATGTTATCTCGGTCACTATTGTCACTAATGTACTTAAAAACTTTCCAATTGTACGGAATAAGTTTTTTACGTTTGCACCAGTTACATTCTGCTCATCAATCACAAGGGACTCGGCCACATTCCACGCCATAAGTTCTGGCTTCTTTTCACAAGATGGTCCGCTGACTAAGTGATTTGGACATTTTATAAATGGCGGGTAGCGTTCTGGTTACCAGTCGTTCAGCACCCACTCTGTTCTCTGCTGATCAAGAATAAAATGCTCTACTGGGTGCATTATTAGGGAAGTGACGTTCTCTTTTAAGCTTTCTTATTTCTTTATCATGTGGTAAAGTCTCGGTCTTAGTACTTTTTCAGAAACTACTGCCCTTTTCACAAGGACAATAACTTCTGGGGCACACAGTGTCATTGAGGGCCCACCTTCAAATTCAAGGTTTTTATAAAATCCATCCATACTTGCTACCACATCCACCTGGCAGGATCACTCAATGTTCCTGCGGTGGCACACTTCCTCCAGTGAGGCTCAATGCCTAGCTTATTTGCGTAATCTAGTAATTTCTTCCCTTTTGCTGATAAACAAGTACTACTGCTTGCTCCCTATACATTGTCATCCACATAAACAGTAAACTTTACCATTTCACTAAGAAGGGTGATTCCAACATCCAAGCATTTGCTTAGTACCTATTCAAGTACACAACGGAATACATGTGACATATGCCCATCCTCCCTGGACCGCGACATATGCTTCTTCTTCTTCTTCTTCTGGTTTTCCTACTTAGTTGTTCAGTATTCCTTGGACTGCTGTGGTTGCCCTTCCTCAACTTTCTTCTTCGAAATATACTTCCTATGATGGTATCCATCCTTTCTGGAGTTTCATTACTACTACCATTCATACTATATGGTTAGGGGATGGCGGTAGGGCCACCACCATTGCCAATCCTAACAATCAGATATTCATTCATACAAGCAGTTGCCATGTTAAGTTGATTACTTTCGTCAACTATTTCATTTTCTGTTATGTGTAGAGTAGTTCTTGACAAGCTCACATGAGTATTGCCATCCGCATGGCACCTTTTACACATAATGTCTTTGATGGTGAGGACTCCCTCTGTTTGATTCTGACAAAATCTTAGTTAGCTCTTCCATATCATAGTCACCCTTTGTACATCAGCTAGCTTCATATAGAAAGAGGATGCCTTGGGTCACCAAAATCCATATTCTGCATATATGTCCCTTACATCACAAAAATGATTATTGACTGTGACAAAGCATTTTCAGTAAATGTCAGCCACTACACTGTTAATCATTGTGGTCTTCAGGACATTAGAGTCTCTTAGCAAGCTTCTACATGATAAAGTGTTCCTCTTATTCTTCACACTTTACAACATTTGGATGGCCAAACGCCTTACCACACTTTGGACAAAGGCCCGTGCAGCAATATAGCCGACTAAAACTCAACCACCCAATCAACCTTCTGCCTGCTGAGGGCAGAAACAACGCTAACTGGAAAGCACAGCCTACAAGACTGAAGTCTCTTTAAAGCAATCCTCAAAATACTGATCTAGTCCAATTGCTTATATCCCTTCAAAAATTTGAATCCTAAAAAAATTGTAAAACAGTCCATTATAAATTATAGGAAAACAAAAATCACACGAGGAAAACCACATGGCTGCGCTTCTTTGAAGCACTTACTATTATTTCAAATACTTACATAATCTACGAATATTTTTGAAAGGATTATATATATATATCAAATATATATATATATATATAATCAACGATATATTTTGATATATATATATATATATATATATATATATATGCATATATATATACAGTATATATATATATATATATATATATATATATATATATATATATATATATATATATATATATATATATATATGTGTGTGTGTGTGTGTGTGTGTGTGTGTACTGTACAGAAGAAGAGGAGGCAGACGTGGACAGTATGAAAGATCTGAACAATAAACCTGGAAAGGCCAAAGAGCCATCGATCACCCGGGGACTAACTGGTCTATCTATCGTGGAATCGGATCGGCCAACATACATCAGCTGGGTCGGGAGAGGAGAATCGGAATCCCCCCTGACAACAACACGACTACAGGTGACTTATTACAGGTGCTGGGTCACTCCTTGTTCCCTGTCACTCTCGCTGGCTGTCTCCCCTTCACTCCCACTACCTCCCCCTCCCACGCACCCTCCCCCTTTCCTCTTTATCCCGCCCCCCTCCTCCACAATAGCTTCACGCCCACGGAGTTTCTATCGTGTCTTGTTATTTAAGGAGGGCAGGGAGTTAATAGAAGCCCTTCCTCATAACAAGGTGTATTTCCTAACAATTTAAAGTCTGTTTATACGAAAAGGTAAGCAAAATCTAACTACTTTTTTCTAGGGTTAATTTTGCCTCTCCTCGAAGACTAAACGAAGAAAACTTCTCTACAAGTTTTGAGTTACGATGTCCTCAAAAGAAGCCATCCATCCATGGCAGATAAATACGCACTGCAAAGATAGAGTAAACCAAGGCATTAAAACAGTTTTAGAAAAATTTAACTTCCAATTCATTAACAATGCGCTCCCCTTCTCATTCCGCTGATATGAAAAATCACAGAAAAAAAACGCCACAACATATTTACAAAAATGCCTTAATTTTTTTAGGTAAATGCCGTAGTGATCTTACGACGGCAAGTTTCAACCAACAGAATAAGAAATGACAGTAGGAAGAATAGGCAGAATAGGCGTGGAGCTTGAAGCAAGGGAAGAGCCATTGTATCACCCATACCCTCTTTCCCTTAGAGCAGTTGGCTCCCGAAGCTGAAACACCTTTCAGTTTTCAGCAGCCATTTTGGGATGATGTTGCTAGACTCATGATCCTCTCCCATTTCTGGTGATAGAAATTCATTTCTCGCTATAATGTGGTTCGGATTCCACAATAAGCTGTAGGTCCCGTTGCTAAGTAACCAATTGGTTCTTAGCCACGTAAAATAAGTCTAATCCTTCGCGCCAGCCCTAGGAGAGCTGTTAATCAGCTCAGTGGTCTGGTAAAACTAAGGTATACTTAACTTCTCCCGCCTACATGCGGCTCACCAAAGTCGACTACATACCAGGCACATTATTTACATTTTCTAGCTTGTGAGGCTCATGAGCGCTATAACAAAAGTTTGCATTATGATATATATATATTTATATATAAATATATACTTTTCTTCATGAGAGAAAAATTAGTCAGTCACGTTCATCAAAATGCTGACTTAAATGCAACAACGTGCTGGACTCCACCTTTCCAACCTATATTGATTACTGTGTACAAAGTCTGACGCAAAATGCTATACGTCAGAAAACGTTCTCAGATAAGAGCCAGAATGAACTTGCCTTTTTTATTTTTTCCTGTGGGGATTCAGATTATGACTGAGATATGGAAATTCAAGGTATGGCGAAGGGAGCAAGAAAACTTTTCCTTTTGTTATAGAAGAGTCAATACAAACCTTCTAGCTGACCGGTCCTTTATATGGTGTTGTCTCTCCAATTTTACTGCAAACGAGCTCCCATGATAATTTTATCAAAAACAAATAATTTACTTCCATGTTTATACCGATACATAAAAAATTACCACTGGTCGAACTTTCGTTTTCGTCATTTACGATATTCAATTACTGCTTTTTCTCTACTACCTGAAGCATACTTAAAAAAAAAAAAAGTACGCTTCATGTACTTTTAAAAAAGTAGCTTCATAACAAAAAAAAAAAAAAAAAAAAAACTTGTTATGACGCTAATGAAACAGAAAGCAATACAGATACCATGGAATTATAAATGTCCTGGCGTAACTTTCACGACTTACTACTTTCTTGCTGATACGAAAAACAATGACATTTTAAGATTTATACATACACGCGCAGGGTAAATGTCATACACTCGAATAAAACTGAACTGGTATGATATCATTTTCTCAGTCACGAACCGAAGGTACAAGACGTTCTGATAATTCACAGAAGTAAAAAGAAATTAATATTTGTTATTTGTGACAATATGAGAACCCGCATCAATAGAGTTCGACTTATTAGTAAACGTCGACCGGCGGTTAATCACTATGCAAACATAATAACGAACAAATGGCATCTGATCATATACGGACCGAAGGAATTTAGAAATGTCAGAAAAAAAGGGAGACCGAGAATCCCTCGCCTGACAATGTGGTCAGATCTTTCACGATAAATATGCCTTACTCAAGCACACATGGGATACTGAAGGGAATTCCTTTAGCAGGCATAACTATAATCCCATACAGTTTCAGATACGTAATTCATGAACTTAATGGGACGAATGTAAGACTTGCCTTTCAATTAAATAAATACCTTAACAATATTTTAAGCAATATTTTTATTTCCTTATTTAGACATTCCTTTATATCCATATCCCGGAGTGATGTGGTTGTCCGATTGGCTGCGAGCACGATGACATCACAAACGCGTTATCTGATTGGTCGTTGGGTCCGTGACGTCAACCAGCGGGGGGCCGGACACACCGAACAATGAATTAGGACGAAATATCACTTGGAAGTCGTGTTTTCTTGCATGTTTTTGATAAACTTGTCCCATCCATTATGAGATTACACACCTGATGGTAAAGGTGGCCGCCAAAACTTGAATAATTATTGAGAGTGCGCAGTGAACGTCTCAATTTTAAGGGTCGACCCATTGTCTTCGGCGGCGATGCATCATGTGCCAATGGAAAGCGAATGGAGGGTGGAAATATATATTTCGGAGGACCATTTTTAGTTTCATAATAGAGTGACTTCAATTTGGATACATTCCTTTCCTGAGGTAGAGTCACTTTCGGCGAGCAGCTTCAGAGGGGGTTTCTTCGGAAATATGAAGTCTGGAACCGGATTTCAGACTTTCCATTTCGTGAAATTTTTAATTTCAGACTTTCTATTTCATAAAATTGTTATTCTAATTTCGATACTTTTAGTTCCAAAGGTACAGTCATCCACAAGGATAACATCATGATGAGAAATTTTGGAATATATGGTAGGCCTATCTTACATGCACTTCTTTTCACTGGCTTTGAAACTAGATGAGAAATTTCATCAGTGGAAAAGAACCGGAAACTTTCATTTTTCTCGACAGAACTTTTGCATTTCTGAATGATAATGCTGACTCTGGTCTTCTTCAGTGAAATGCAACGGAATCACTGTAGGCCTGAAATACTAGTCAAACTTACCACTTATATATATCTTATATATACCAAAACTTATGCCTTGTTTCCTTAGTTAATGACAAATTAATTTCAACATTACTAACCCTAAACTGACTCAACAGAAACTCCTCCTTCCATACGCATGAGTTCTGAAACTCTAAACTGACTCTAATAGAAACCCCTCCCTCCACAAGCATGAGTTCTGAAACCCTAAACTGACTCTGACAGAAACCCCTCCCTCCACAAGCATGGGTTCTGAAACCCTAAACTGACTCTAACAGATACCCCTCCCTCCACAAGCATGAGTTCTGAAACCCTAAACTGACTCTAACAGAAACTCCTCCCTCCACAAGCATGAGTTCTGAAACCCTAAACTGACTCTAACAGAAACCCCTCCTCCACAAGCATGAGTTCTGAAACCCTAAACTGACTGACAGAAACCCCTCCCCTCCACAAGCATGGGTTCTGAAACCCTAAACTGACTCTAACAGAAACCCTCCCCTCCACAAGCATGAGTTCTGAAACCCTAAACTGACTCTAACAGAAACTCCTCCCTCCACAAGCATGAGTTCTGAAACCCTAAACTGACTCTAACAGAACCCCTCCCTCCACAAGCATGAGTTCTGAAACCCTAAACTGACTCTAACAGAAACCCTCCCTCCACAGGCATGAGTTCTGAAACCGGGTGGTTTCTTAACCACCAAAGGGTATGTAAGGGTAACTTCGGAGAGAATGTTTCATATCAATTCAATTTATCAATGAAACCTAGACGTTAGTTACAAATCAAGAGTGACAAAATGACAAAGGCGAAAGATGGAAAAACGTATGATAAGGATGAAATGTTCTACACTGATATTTGCTTATATTGTTTCCGACACACATGACACCTCTCTCTCTCTCTCTCTCTCTCTCTCTCTCTCTCTCTCTCTCTCTCTCTCTCTCTCTCTCTCTCTCTCTCCCTAGTGGTCGAGCTTGATTTTGTACAGTTTTTCCAGGCTCAAGTACCTTCGTTTAAAAAGCGCCAAATCTTTAAAAAATACAGACAGAAAATTCTTTACATCTTTTAATGTACAAACAGAGGTGGGCCATAGAGTAGCCCTACCCAGCCCCCGGATCATCCCTCGATCAATGTAAGAAGATTAAAAAATTACCGGAGAATTTGTGGACCAATTTGTGCGGATTAAAACCGTCACATTGTAATCAGAGGCGCCAAAACTGTTTGTGCCGAAGACGAACAACACAACCAAATTGCTCTCTCACTCCCTCGGGTAAACATAAACATTAAAAATACCCACTCCCTCTTTTTTTTTTTTTTTTCTTGTTGACTCGCTTCAAGTGGTGTGTGCCAGCGGAAGTAGATCATAAAGTCGATAACTCAATCGACCTCTGAGGAGTTGTAACACTTGGTGCAAATACCCCCCGAGTCCTTTAAATATTTATTCCTCTTTCGCAAAGGGGATCTAAGGTGAGCCTGGATGAGGAAAAATGGAAGTCGTAGGAATAGAGAGAAGGTGGCGTTAGGTTTCTGGCAAATGTTGGCTAGAGAGTGAGGCTTTCTCGTAACGGTGAAGTAATTATAAATATTTCCCAGGTGAGCTGGCGGGAATTCTGTTGGAGTGAGGTAAGGCGGGTTAGTTGCATGAAGTAAGTTTTCGGCCCTATTGCCCAAATTTAGTTGCGATGTTACTCAGTAACATCAGACAGATAAAACGGATAATATTAAATTTCTAAATATGTCTATCCTCTCCATTATCATTTAATTACTCATTTATTTCTGAAACGCGCTGAATTTCTGGTCAACAAAAAAATTAATAAGTAAAATAAAAGACGCAAATAGCCTCATCTTGGGCTCATTAAGACGTTATTTAACAACGCCTCAAAATAATAGCATGTAAACCGGCGATCTTAAAAGTTCATTAACGCCATTCGTCTACAGCACCATATTGCACAATAAAGGACAGTTATAATATTAAAAGCGTATGTTTCATTATCTTCATGTCGTCGAACTTGCAAGTCCGTTGTGGATTAATAGCGCTAAAATTAAATTCCATCTTAAATGAAATGAATTAGAAATGGGTCATTTTCTTTCACTTAAAAGAAAAAAAAATAATAGTTCTTGCTTTAAAAATAATCATAGAAACAATCTTGAATGTCAGAATTTAACTGATGGCTTACGCCGAAGTCATGAAAATCAGAAGTTAACTAAAAGAAACAGAAAACGTTGCAGTAAATCATCTTTCCCATAATCGAACGAAAGTCTTAGAGACATTCAGCCATTTCCAAGCACACTTGTTAAGTTAGCATCCGCCAGTATCAAAAGCAAAGCCACATAAAATGCCGATGACTTAATGAAAACCCCACAAGAGAGAGAGAGAGAGAGAGAGAGAGAGAGAGAGAGAGATAGACTTGTTAAGTTAGCATCCACCAATATCAAAAACCAAACCACAGAAATTGCCGAAGACAAGGAAAACCCCGCAAAGAGAGAGAGAGAGAGAGAGAGAGAGAGTAGAATTCTTAAATGAGCATCCTCTAAGAGCAAGAGTAAAACCATAGAAAAATAACGAAGACTTGAGGAAAACCTCAGAGAGAGAGTAGATTCTTAAATGAGCATCCTATAAGAGCAAAAGCAAAACCGCAGAAAAAGTCAAAGACTTAAGGAAAACCTTACAGAGAGAGAGAGAGAGAGAGAGAGAGAGAGAGAGAGAGAGAGAGAGAGCCACCATTTTGGGATGTTTACAAACTCTGTTCTGCATATGGTGCTGTTGACTGCGGGTAGCCTGCATGCTGTCCTCGCCTTCATTACCACGCCCATCAGGTTCCAAACACCTCTCCCGGCTCCCAGGAGGAAATGCAGAGTAAATAATTAACCCCAAGCAAACTTTTAGCCATAACATTTCTTTCGCAAGGGACAACATGACTCAACAGAGGGAGCGATGGATGAGAGGGAGGATAAAAAAAAAGATAAGTTCTTGGTTAATTATTCTTCATTTTTCCGACGTGAATTTATCTTTTTTATGAGAGTATTTACTCGATTGTTACCATATATTTTCTTTGCTGAGTTTTCTCTTACTTTGCTCAATGGCATTCAATTATACGCAAGTTAATGGCCTTTAAAGTTAATAAGTGTGTTTATTCAACACCAGTGATAATGGACTTCAAATCATACACCAATTTCAGCAAGCCGTAAAGCCATATCTATATACGAATTAATATGAAATTAACTGATGCCGTTTTACTTTATATGCACAAGCTACAAGCACAGTATATAGTAATATGTCTTGGGGCATCTGGAGAAGAAGTTGTTTCCAAGTAACAATTCAAATAAGGCTGCCAAGTTGCGTAACATGACGTCACTCCACATGCGTGGCATTTTATAATATAATATATGAAAGTCAATGTTTGTATGTCTGTTTGTATGTTAGTTTGTATGTTTGCACCCTATAGAAATCCGACCCGCCTGACCGATCTAGACAAACTTTGGCACGAGGCCATAGTGACTCAGCAGATAGGGTAGGTTTCAAAGCCGTACCCCAGACCCTTCCCCTCCACCATTCTCCTCCCCCCTTCCCTTTGTAACTGATGTGGTAAATAAACTCTACGGGTTTATCATACCTCATTTCATGTACTCGAGACCACAGAAATATATTATTGAAAATGCTTTTCAGTCACCAGTGTGAAACCTGGAAAACAAAGGGGCAGACATCACAGTAACACCTGGATAAAAGGGACAGACAGCACAGTAATTCCTGGATAAAGGGGACAGACTTTGGATTGTTTGCTTATCAATCCCTCTATTGTTTATCTTACTTTATTAACCAAAATCATTTCTCAAATATATTCCATACTCCAAGATCACGTTTTTGATGCACACGTTGAGTAGAATTAACTACCTATCATGTTCAATTGTTGAAAGTTCTATAATTTATTTTTCCGAAGTACATAATTCATTTATATACATTTCACATTACGTTTAATGATAGTGATAATATTAATGAGGATTAAGAAGTTGATGATAATGATGATGATGAT
>NC_089795.1:79705162-79720162 GCF_040412425.1 Macrobrachium rosenbergii
AATAATAATAATAATAATAATAATAATAACAACAACATACTGGGGACAGTATGTTATTTCTTTCTAGTACTTTCATCACTGCATTAAGGACGTTCTGCAGCAATCACACATACCTGTCTTCTGCTGGCGTATGACTGGTCAAACAGCCCCTATGCCAAAACAAGACTCCCTCCGGAATCCCAGGGAGATTGTCTCTACTGTTAGATTTGATTTATTCTAATAAAGAAAAAGACACAAAACTCAGCTACCACTTCTGCGGTTCCTGGAGCCAGATCCATTTAGCAATCTGTCGGTGATGGAACGGCTGGCAGAATGGATCCAATGTCTTTAATTAGGGAATCTAAAGAAATAGAAGCCGAGTAATGTGTCGTCTAAGGATTCCGGAGGGGCTAAGGTCCCCGATTAAGTAGCAGGGGGGGCCTATCATAGGTTTCTGGGTAGCCTTGAGGCTACTGTTTTACAGAAAGAGTCTCATCCCGAACTTAGCTACAGAAGCCATGGGCCTCAGTTTGACTGAAAAACCCTGCTCCGGAGCTTCCCGCAAAAGCCATTGCAAATTACAAGAGTTAGACAAGTAATTACGTACCTTTATCTCATTGGAATCTGCAAAAGGTTTATTGCTCTTGCAAGATCTGGGGAAATAAAACAATGGAATCCTCAAAGAACTGTCAATCGCTCTTATATGATGAGACGTGATAGTCTTTCATTTGGGTTGAGAGGGTGAGGGTCGGGGAGGAGGGAAAGTGGGGATAGTAAGATAAGTTAGGAGAAAAACGGATAATGAAAGAGTTAGACATGTGTGAAGGATACTGGAAAGGAATAAATCATTTGTAAAGGGTCCAGACTCTCCGGACCCTTAACCACCTTAGATGAATTAAAAGTAAAATTTTTGTGTGCGTTTCTTTCTGCCCGATGTCATGAAAAGAGCTCTTGTACTGGAAACTGATCCTGTACAAGAGAGTATGAGGATGGAGACTCTGTTTATATTATATATATATATATATATATATGTAATAACTATATATATATATATATATATATATGTATGTATGTATGTATGTATATATAGATATATAGATATACAAGATGTATTATATATATACAGTATATATATATATATATATATATATATATATTATATATATATATATATATATATATTCAGTCCTCAACCAGAATTTCTCTCTCTCTCTCTTTCAAATATAATTTTTCGACAAGTCAGATAGTCTTCGCTTATTCCTGTACTCTCTCTCTCTCTCTCTCTCTCTTTACTTTCACTTATCCTCTTATACATTTAGCCTTTTCTCCTCTCCTTCCCCACTTTCTGCTTATCCCCTCTTTTACTGACAGTTCTCACCTTTTCCTTGTTCACCCTTTCTCTCTTAACCATTTTTTTTTCTATTTCCCTCACAAGCATTGCATTATCCCTGTTATTCCTTTACCTTTGCATTCTTATTCATCCTTCCCTATTCCACATTCCAAACGTTGCACTGCTCTTCTTCTTCTCCCCTTCTTTCTCATTCACCTCTACTATTTCTTATTCTACGTTTGCGTTATTCCTCACCTTTCCTCCTCTCCTCCTCATTCATCCTTTCTATTTCCCTATTCCAAGCGTTGCATTATTCTTCTTCTTTTTCTTTCAGTTATTTTCGTTACCGTAATCTCTCGCCCCAAATCCTCAGGATAAACAGGAGTTAGTCCAAGACTTCGAGGATTACACGAATTGCTTTGACAGGACCAATGGTCCCTTGGGGCAAAGAATGGCCAAATTGAACACTTCTTCACAGAGACCGTTTATTAGAGGTTGATTCTCAGGTATTCGACAGTCTGCCATAGCTTAATTTAACTCATTCTTTCGTTTAATTATAAGGGATTGTGATTTACAGATAGGCTATACCGTATGTTTCCACAATATATTATTATTATTATTATTATCATTATTATTATTCAGAAGATGAAACCTATTCATATGGAACAAGCCCACAGAGGCCACTAATTTGAAATTCAAGCTCCCAAAGAACATGGTGTTCACTGGGAGGAAGTGAGAGGAGGTATAGGGAAATAATACCGGAGAGAGAGAGAGAGAGAGAGAGAGAGTATTCATCTACGCAATAATATGAATACAAGTATATTTTCAGCATTGAGCCGTTTTCACTAACGGGGGAGAGGGGGGTCGTGCATTAGCAAAAAACACATTGCTCACCGTCATATTCATACTTTCAACTATTGAATCCACCACATGAGCCGCTTCATAAACAGAAGGCCCATCAGCAGGTTTACGAACGCTACTACACACTGCGACATTCACAGGCATCTTTGCACGCGCTCTCTTGTTTCCTGGATATTACGGCCCTTCAATCCTGTAGTCCTTTCTCCTAACACTTGCGAATTATACGCTCTTTCACCAATCAATCGTTCTCAAATTTTTCCATATATGTATATACAGTATGTGTGTGTGTGTGTGTGTGTGTGTACCTTGAAAGGAGATGTTTCTTGGAAAAGAACAATGATCAGCCCCACATCAGACTTAAACCCCACACACCCCGCCACTTTTCCTGGACATTAAGGCCCCTCAGTTGTAACACTTCTTTTATGCCATATATATTTAGTACTACTCTACGCATTCCTCTCCAAATTCCTAATAACACTTTCCACATGACCGAGCCATCTCAAAAACCTGATCCATCTTTTCACCTGTGCTCTGCCTTATACAGTTCCTTCTTTGTATCTTCACATTTTTCACCCTCTAAAAATAATCTTCTTATGATACACAGGCTACGTAAACAATTCATATCTAGAGCTTTCACCCTTCTTTTTTGTATTAAACATCCCCACCTCACTTCTAAAGAGTTTTTCAAAAATCCCTTCATATATTCCAACCTTGGGTCCCAAGTTTCGTCTCAATCTTTTGGACATACCCTGCTACTGTCCTTGCTCCACCTATTCTGTTATTCATTTCATATCTCTTACTACCATCCGAAATATTCTATTTCAAACACCTACACGAATTACTTACGTTATTTCACTTTTTATGTTAACATTCACTGCTCAAACTTCCTGGTTCCCGCTTTCCCTCATTACCTTCCTCTTCGTTACATTTATTCACAACTCTCTCAGAAACACTTCAAAATTCTTTCACTAGTCCCTGCGGTTTCTCTTTGCTTTCCCTATATTGTCAGCCACTCTCTCTTTTCCAGACTCTAGTGCGTGTTTAACTTCGACTTATCCTCCGTAACGCAGACTCTCAACACATTCAACCTTGCCACACTATCATATCTACCATAAGCTTTCTCTGTGCACATGTATGTCACGTACAGCTTTTCCCTTTACTTTCTAACTTTTCACAAGACGTTTCTTTTACAAATACTCTTCCCTTATCAACCCTCTTGTCATTTGTCTTACCTTCACAATTAAAATCATACTATATATCTAGCCGGGTAAACTACGTAAAGTTATGCTTCTATATTTTTCAGCCTCCTCTACCACCTTTGCCCTTAATCAAAGAAACTGTTCTTATTCGTACCTATTCCTTTGGAATCTGTTCTCATCCAGACATACTTTACATACCTTGGGTAGCCAATCGATCACTCTCTCACCAACGTACCACAGCATCATGCTGGCAACCTCATCAAATGCTGGTGTCTTTCAATGTTCAATTGAATAATTATCCTTATAGCATCCTCAACAATAATTTTCACAGGCATTCTCAAACTTATAATACCCCCTTCCACTCTAAAACCATTCAACTCTGCTTCAAAATACTTCTTCGACCTACAGGAGCATACTCATCGGGCAGCCTGTCTCCATTAATATTTTTATTAAAAATCCATTTGCTCTTTAACTTTCCTCTCTGCATTTACTTCCTTGCAGATCAACTTCCTATTCTCCCTGCTGTTCTTGCTCGCATTTTCCTCCTTTTTTTATTATGTGCCTTCTTTTTGTCTCCCACCTTCTTGACCTCCTTGTCCATCATAATGCATTCCTGTACATAACTTCCTTTCTGTCTCGCAACTGCACCTCCAAATTATCTTATTTTCCTTCAATATAATTCACATCTCTTAATTTCACCACTCCTGCCTTTATTTCCCAACCTTCCGAAGGCCACAAACATAACTGATGGCTCCTTGAGCCTATGCTAAAATTTTACTCTCTCTTCATATGCTCCTTCAACTACTGGTCTTGAACCAAAGCCCATTATTCATCCACTTCGTCCTTCAATTACCTCCTTATCAAACTAACTAACCTTTTTTATGCTTGCAGCGACGTTTTGACATCATCTTATCCAACCAGAACTTCCATCTATATTAACAATCATTTCAACCAAATAATGATCAGAGGTACCTCCAGTCACTACTCTTCTCACCACTGCATCCGTCAACCTGCTCTTCCATCTACTCTGAACTAATAATATTAAAAAGCTGCTCTTTTCCTCACCATTTTCTCTTGCCCAGATCTCTCTCTCTCTCTCTCTCTCTGTCTCTCTATATATATATATATATATATATATATATATATATACATACATTATATACACATATATGTATATATGTGTACGCGTGCGTGTATAAATATCACTATAAACATAATCAACAATGAGCAGCAAAGTGACCGGGTATATTTAGCAAAACTTAAAAATACAGAACCGAACTATTCTCGAAACGTTAAATGAGCAGAGGCAAATACGACTAAGCAATTTGTATGACTTAAGCTAAACAGTGCAATTATGACAAAATATATGACTTTTAAATAAGCGTTAACGTGCTCATCAGTTTTACAGCATGTAAATGTTTACGGGCAAATACTGGACTGAAAAATAAGTTTAAAAAATGAACTGACTTCGTTTACCCTGCCTTAAACGGCCCTTTTTGAAATTACTTTGCTTGCTAAATTTCTCGTCTCCTTCCATACAACTCCATTTAAATAATAAATACGTTCGGACGGCAATGAACGCGATGAAACTTTAGAGAAGTAATTGAAATGTCGGTCGACCTCTTCACAAACCTAAAATCCAATAACCATTAACATTCAGTAACGGTAAAATAAAATTTTAGTAAATTTATATATATGTGTGTCTGTGTATGTGTACATGTGTATGTATCTATAACTGAATTACGAAAATATGGAACGTGATGAATATATAAGTAAAGACAAAATCCACGAGGGAAAGAGAAACAATGGAGTGCTGCCAAAGGTCTTTCGACTTGTAGTCCTTTACTTAGCAGTAAAGGACTATAAGTCGAAAGGCCTTGCAACACTCACTGTTCCTCTTTCCTTCGTGGATTTTGTCTTCTACATATATATATATATATATATATATAATATATATATATATATATATATATATATATATATATGTAATATATATATATATATGTTATACATATATATATGTACATATATATAATTATATATACAAACACACATCAAGTACCCCAATCTGCGATGTACTCCGATTGTTTCATATTTCTTATCTATTTGACGAGGTACATACCTTCATTATAAGCCTCGAATGACAACTAAGAAAACTCAGCTACTACCTGTAGATAGTAAGCAATGCATCAGCCTAGTTTTCCATTTCCCTCCTTTCTAAAGCAATATCATTTCCATGGACGGAACTTGGCCATATTTATGTACATTTCCATGGATGGGACTTGGCCATGCTTATGATTAGGTTTAGTTCTTTCACAATTATCTAATAACTAAAAGTCGTGGTACTGTGTCATAAGAAAATGTCAGATAGCATAAGAAGTTTAGGAGACTTTAATTGCATTCCACGCACCAAATGCGAGAGCACGCGCGCAGCATTCACACCTTTATGCCCTCACTTTCACTTCATTTAACGTAATTCATTTGCAACAATGAAGTCGCCTCATCTAAACGTCTAAATACATAAAACAAGGTACATAACACATATATGAAAGTATACTCTTGTTGTCCCTGCTATACATATTTGTCAGTTAAACTGACGTGGAATACGTACTCCATGGACACTGAGTAAATACTGAACACTCCTTTACGTACAGATGTTTAGATTAGGCTGCTCCAATGTTGTAAATGAATTACGTTAAAAGGAGTGAAAGTGAGAACATGAATATATATATATATATATATATATATATATATATATATATATATATATATATATATATATATATATATATATATATTATATTTTAGTATTTTCCTAGGAACTTTGCATCAAAAATTATGTCTAATCATTGTTTCTACGTTGCTGCATAACTGAAGTTACTCTGAATAGGTCTATGTCGCACAAGAAAGTCACACTCGACTTCAATTTTTGCCACCAACACTGGGTATATACTTGGTGCAATCCCGGCAGCAACGTGTTACCACAGATACTAGAAATTATGCTCGTGCTGCACCGCCTTCAATATTTCTCCTCTCATATTAGTCATCATTCGTCCATATCAACAAATTATGCTGGGAAAACTTCAAATACAAATGGATGTGTGAGCTGTACCTTGAGTGACTCGTGAAGAATATACTGAAAGGGAAAGTCACGAACATACGTGGATTACACCTAAGGAACTGTCAATATTACTAACAGATGTGACTGAACGTAATGTGGGTAATTCGTAATGATAACGCTGCAATACACTGACTGCACGCAGATATCGAAAGGTAACTGGTATAGAGGTATTACTGCATCTGCAATTAATGACGTGAGAGCCCGACCAAAAAATAGTTTGAAATTCAATTCATTTTCAAGTTCAAGTGTCAGACAATATGCTTTTGGCGTCGATGATCGTTGCAGCTGTGCCATGAGTCTGTAATGCTAAATCAATCAATAAATATCTTCTTCAGGACATTATAACATTGCCAGGTGTTTTTATTTATATCGTATTTGCTTACTTCTGTTTTATTTCTTGGTTTAAAAAACAATACTCAACGTACAATTTAAGTCTCGGAGGTAAACATTACGCGCATATTTAAATGTAGGTACGAACCAATCAAGGGCAAGGGCATTCCTATTGTTCAAGTAAAAGTAAAGAAAACAATGCACACTGGCCGGCAACACTGGCACAAATTAACTGACAATATCCAAACAAATGAGAAGATATTCAACACATACATTAGACAAATTAAAGTGGCATAATTTTCCTCTCACTTCTGACAATTTTAATTCATGAAACCACTTGCATCATTGAGTACATATATATATATATATATATATATATATATATATATATATATATATATATATATATATATACATGGTATTTGTATAATGTGTGTGTGTGTTTGTGTGCGTGTTTGTATTTTCTAATCTAATGGTATTTGTAAGATTCCGAGATATATATATGAAGTCCGAGATGTATATATATTCAAGTTCACTGTTATTACATATATATATATATATATATATATATATATATATAGATATAGAGAGAGAGAGAGAGAGAGAGAGAGAGAGAGAGAGAGAGAGAGAGAGGGGATCACTAAATCTCAATCTAACCTTGCTAAATCTACAGTCGCCACGGCTGACCGTAAACCAGACCTAACGTGTAACCTTAGGATGAAGCGATGCAATTCCCAAGTAAATATTTTAACACAGAGACGAAGTCTACCATCCTGTTTGTTTCTTGGGGTCCATTGTGACCCTCTGCTGTCAGGCAACCTGCCTTGTGAGGTAGGAAGCAAAGTTCTAAACACTGGTAATGCAGCGTTCACTTTAACTTGCCACAGCAGAATGTTTAGTCGGTATGACCTCTTGTTCTGGAATCATTATTATTATGCTTACCGTAGTGCGTAATTATACCGAAAATAGAAGACCGAAATTACGGATTACAACAATTTATTATAAATACTGCCGTTATCCACAACATCTGAATATTTTAAATGCCTTTTCATTTACTTTTACATCTTTCTCTGCCGAAATTTTAATGCCAGTCCTCATTTACTCGACCCATGAACACTGGAATTTTCTCCATGCCTCTAAGTTCCCTTGTTTCCAATACCCTCCCTTCTTCCTAGTGGCCGGATCACGATTGTTGGGAGACCTTACAGTTATCTTATAGACTTTACCGAACTTTCTTTTCAAAAGTATTAGTTTAAGTTCGCCAGAGTTAGTTGGCTGCTGGTTCTCCGGGCCATATCCCTAAGGGAGGGTTCTATTATGCCGGTTTCCATATCAAAAATTACCTTCCATGTACTCCATTTCTATTACGACGCGAATAAAACCTCGGCGCCCACGTGTATACCAGCTTTCGTTAGTGGATAATACTTTCCCTTCAACTGGGAAACCAAATTACCACACCCATACAACTAACAAGCAACGTCTGAGATCTAAGCAGCAATTATTTCCCTCGCACCTCTGAGCAAAGCAGAACATAGTATATACATTAAAAGAAATCCTCTTTCGGCCCCTCGCCCTCTAATGCATTCATAGAAAATGAACTCTTGCAAAATAATTCATTCATGTAACCTGTCAGTTATCATTAATTTTCCTTTGTACAAACCAGCGGACATGGAAGGTTTTATTGACCGCAACTTCAGGATAATTTGACCAGCAGATGTAGGGGTCGCGATACTTCATGAGAATGCCTTTTTTTCTCTCTCTCTCTCCTTTTAATTTGGATACTGTGAGCATGTGTTAATTTTATTCAAATGAAAAATTCATAAGTCACTTTGCTTTTTTTTTAAAACTGGCGCGCTTGAAAATTCTAAGTATTCCAAAAATCATACATTTTCACCGTTTTCTCAAAGATATATTGGCTATAATTATTTCTATATTCTTCTTTCTTCTTCACGATCGTCAGCGTCTTTTTTTCTATTTCATTCTTGACGATGCGTAGAAGAACCTGATTTTCCTTATCTGGAGGAACACAGAACTTTAATTTTCTTCGTTTTCTTCTTCTCCGTCATACCGTTACATTTTTATGCTCATATGTGAATCTACATCTAAAATGACATAAAAATGCCTATAAGGATATATATATATATATATATATATATATATATATATATATATATATATATATATATATATATATATATATATATACATACATACACACATACATATATATATATATAATGTACAGTACATAAATAAATGAGCTACAGTTTGATGAAATGTAACATGACTGCATTAAACGGCTGGTTATAATGCAGATAAATTATAATGGAGCTACGAAGTTTACACATATGTATATATATATATATATGTATTATGTGAGTGTGTGTGTATATATATATATATATATATATATATATATATATATATATATATATATATATATATATATATATATATATATGTATATGTCTATATATGTGCATGTGTGTGTGTAGTTTGAAGAAGACTTTGCACGTAATACTGATTGCATATGCATAGCCTACATCAATAATTAGTACTTATTTACATATGAATAAATGTATACAGTACTGGCGAAAAAAAAATTATATATATATAAATATTATATTCGCTACGACGGAATATTATAAAAGTACTTCAAGGTGATCATGTAAAAAATAGTGTTCTAGATTTTGAAACATATTTAATGTTAAAAATATCAAGACGGAATGAAAACGACACTCTGTACATTAAAGAATGGTGAGGCTTGGTGATATTAAAAGAATAAATGTTCCACTTTAGCTCGAGGTTAAAATATAAATGATGTCCAGTCTAGCTGAGGTTAAAATCTGATATCCATATTAGGTTGATGAGGTTCAAATATAGGTAATAACCAATTGATGATGGTGAAGTTAAAAAATAAGAAATATCCAAGTTAGGATGATGAGGTTAAAATATAATTGATATGCAATTCAGATTGATGAAGTTAAAATATAACTGGTATTTAACACACGTTACTGAGGTTAACATATAATTAATAATAAATTTAGCTCCATTTTATGAAAACTAAAGTTACCCATCCGTGTTCATCATAATTAAAATTCATAATCTTAAAATTTGCTTCTATTTTTGCTCCCTTTCCCGTGAGTAACCAATAATAATAATAATAATAATAATAATAATAATAATAATAATAATAATAATAATAATAATAATAATAATAATAAAGCTTTGCAAGGCGTAGTACTAACATTCCCAAAAATTTTATAACCCTCTACGATGTTCACTACGCAAGAGAAAAATCCGTGAAACCATATTATTATTTCAGATGATTTTAAATCACCACAATAACGAATAAAGTAAATGGAAGGCATTATTATTATTATTATTATTATTATTATTATTATTATTATTATTATTATTATTATTATCACGATAAATATGTATCATTTCAAACAAAATTAAGTATGGCCACACAAACATCGACAATGCCTTTCTGCTTTTGAGGAGTGATTTGAAAGCCAACAAGGAAATGATCAGAGCAAAGATCCGTTTTCCTTTGCAAAATAACATGACCCAATCACGTTAAAACTTACATTTTAATAAATTAATAAAAATATAAATAAATGATAAATAAATAAATAAATAAATTAAAGGGAAACATGCCTGACGAGCGCAAAAATACTATTCAATTTCTTGTGGAACAGCCATCAAATAAATACACGTAAGGCAATGAAGATGTGATGCCTGGCTTTAAGAAGTACATTAGAATTCGAAGTCTCAAAAGCCGACAAAATAATATGTGAAATATTTATCAGGTAGACATCAGAGTGATGAAGGCTCAATTATTTACAAAAAATAGAATCGAGGAACTAACGATCACAGCACTTGCAAACGAGAGAGAGAGAGAGAGAGAGAGAGAGAGAGAGAGAGAGAGAGAGAGAGAGAGAGAGAGAGAGAGATTTAAATGCATTCATATGCATGCTTTTTGTTTTGTCACCTTCTGTGGTCGAGACATTTTTGGCTGAATACCCTATTAAAGATAGCAATTTTTTTTAGAGTATTGTCTTTTTTCATTGGTTAATGGACACTTTCATCCAGTTATCATTGATCTTTCACTTTACTCTTGAGCTGCAAATTTTATTCTCATTATAGAAATCGTCCAGTCATTCTTGGAAAAGTTTACTTAATTTCCTATTAAGTAATGTATGAAAACTCCAGGAAAAAGATTCGAATATATTGTTCAACGTATCAAAACAATATCCAAATGTTCTCTATGATGAATGGAGATATTATTTGCATAATTTTTAAACTGCAGGTGTGTATATATATATATATATATATATATATATATATATATATATATATATATATATACATATAATATCAACTCATCTAGTGCTTTTACCAAAAAATTAATTCAATAAATATCATAATTTTCTCACTGAAGCGTCACAGGAAAACTATCAAAACTATCAGAAGTATGAAAGCAAAAAAAAAAAAAATAATAATAATAAATAAATAAATAATAATATCGATCACAACGTATTATCCAGACATTCAGTTGCTCTGTAAAGCAGACCAGATGTCATATGCTATTTTTAAAATTTTGTTTTCCTTGTTAATAATTATACCGAGAGATTCAGAGCAAAAGGGAAATATGTTATCTGTAAACGAAACAGTAATCTGCTCATTCATTAAGGGCTTATGGAAAAGGTCAAGTCTGCACGGTAAACATGCATTCAGCTCTCGTTAAAACAAAACGTAAAAATCTTCTTCTTCTTCTTCTTTTTTTTTTTTTTTTGTAGTCATTTCTTAAATCCAGGCATGGACTCATGCTTTGATGATACAAAACGTAAAAAATAAAAATAAAAAAATCATCACCAGATGACACATTCGTTTGAAGCTGAATATAATTATCTTGGAACCAAAAACTAAAAAATAAATAAATATATATATATAAATATATAAATATTTTTAAACAACATTAATTTCAGTTACCGTAAGCTACAACATACGTTTGTATTTATCTGCCCATCACAGCTTACAATTTAAGACTATTTACAGACCGTAAATATTCCCTCATTTTATTTCCGAAGGAATTTCACGTTCTTACAAGTCTGCCACTTCAAAAGTTTCTGAATATTAAAGTGACTAAGATATCGAAATGAAATTTCCTTATTACAGTGTTTTCTTGGTATCATCTTTTTTACAGGTACCTTTAATTTCTTCTTCTTTCATATATTAAAACGTAATTGAAGATGAAAGCCATTTATACAGAATACAGGATTCATTTTAATTTTAACCTCAGTACAAACTGGGCGCTGCTTCGGTGGCAAGAAGTGGACATTAAATGTTTTCATAAGTTACCATAATTCATTTGAGTGTCATACGGGCACTGAAATATAAGGATGTCTCTCAGCAGCTATTAGGCTATTAAAATATGAATCACAGTGTCTATTTTAAATTTAAATAAGCTGTGAAAAATAAACACGAATAACATTTCATAATATCACTGACATCCTTTACATTTGAAAAAGTACAAATGTTAATTTTACGATGTCAAATTATAAACTGAATTATTTTACTTATGATTTGACTACAAATTCATAGTTAAGAGAACAAAGGGAAAATGCATAAATATAAATATTAGGATCAAGAAAACAATTTCTACCAATTAGTAGTTATTATTATTATCATTATTATTGACGATATATAATTTATAACCTTTTTATACACATTGTGCTGTACAACTTTGGCGTTAGACACAGCCCCTCGCAGACTGTACACAACAGACCATAATAATTATAATACATACAATATTTACAAAATGAAGGAAAGTTCGGGGATCCCGTGACCGCAGTAACTAGCTTGGGCGTGCCACCACTGTCACTGGTTTGAAGACCGGGGGGCGCCCTCCCCCGCCGCCTCCTTCGCTGCTACCGGTACTACTGCTGCCACCGCCACTACTGACGACGGCGCCGGCGTTACTGCCGGGGCTGCTGGGTGCACCCATGCCCAGGCCGGGTATTCCGAGAGACGCTGCGTTGGGTAAAGCAGGACTGAGGCCACTTCCCATGCTGCCGAGGGCGTGCCCCAACCCAGCTTGAGACAACAGAGAAGTTCGATACATATCGTAAGGGGACATCGTCGGGGCACCTCCGATGCCCCCGAGTAGAAGGGATGGCGAGCCTGTGAGAGACGACGTAGGCGGCGGGACACTGACGGGCGTGTCCGACAACAGTCGATCCACACTGAAGGATGTGGGCGGATGCGGCGCCCCTGGGGTTATCGCAGTTGGTTTGGGTAAGCCAGACGGAGGCGCAGGTCCCGTGAGAGGATTGTGACTCGTAGGGAGGGCTGTGGAATAATAGGACGGCGGATAACCCCGGTATAACGCTGCCGCTGCTGCTGCAGCAGCTGCTGTCGCTTGCTGGTACAGGGGCGAGGATGCCAAGGTAGGCAGTGCAGCACCTGGTAACGAAACGGGCAACGTCCCTGGCGTGAGCGCGCTGCCCAATCCCGCTGCCGCCGCTGCCGCTGCGTAAGGCGCCAACCCGAAGGGAGGATAACAACCGAAGCGCCCCAGAAGGGACTGTTTAAAGGCAGCCAATCGATTCCTGGAGGCCGTCGTGGATCGACGCCTCAACTTGCCCGTGGTGCCCCCGATAAAGACGTCATCGGCGGACGGATCCAGCATCCAGTAATTCCCTTTGCCCGGGTCGTCGTAATGTCTGGGCACCTTGACGAAACACTTATTGAGGCTGAGGTTGTGCCTGATGGAGTTCTGCCAGCCCTGCTTGTTCTCGCGGTAGTAAGGGAAGTTCTTCATGATGAACTCGTAGATGCCGTTGAGGGTCAGCCTCTTCTCGGGGGACGACCGGATGGCCATCATGATGAGGGCGTTGTAGCTGAAGGGCGGCTTCTCGTGTTTCTTCTTCTCGTCGCCGTCCTTCTTCTCGCCGCCGTCCCCGCCCTTCTTGGCCTCCTTGCCCTCCTTACCTCCCGCGTCTTCCTCCTCCTCCTCCTCCTCCTCCTCTTCGTCGGGTTCCGAATCCGTCATGCCCCCGGCGAGGGGGCTGACGGTCCCCGTCACGTCGATGTCGACGTCCTCTTCGTCGTCCTCCGGCGTCGTCATTTCGACGTCGTCCATCAGCAGCTCATCCTTGGGAGTGGGAACTTCCCTCGGGATGTCTGCCGGGGCGTCGAGGGCGGTCTCCGGAAGGATGGAATTGATGGAGAAAGAGTGTTTGAGCGGTGTGCGAGCCATAATGACGGAGCGGGCTTCCCACAGGGCAGCGACACTGACCATCCTCACTTACCAGGGTATCGTGGTAAAGAAGGGCGCCTCTACACGCCTCGGCCCATCACAAGGAAAGGTTGTTAAACGAGAACGAGGGAAAATCCATAATTCTGCACCGGAGTCTTTTTGGACCACACAATCAAACGACACAGACTTCGTATTCTCTGTAGCAACGGCTTAGCGGTAACTGTTGGGCTCTAATGACAGGGACACCTTCATGTACTGCCCTCCCAGTTCATTAGTTAGCCCCGCCCAAGCCCGCCCCTACGGCTCCCAGTGAGCCAACCGGTTTCCTAACCCCGCCCACTGCCATAGTGGCACTGCCATTCGTCCAGTTTTATCTCAGGGGCGGGACGGAGGCTGACGCACCCTCCATATTGAGTTGTGGACGTGACCCGATCTCTATAAAGGAAATTTCATATCGCCACGACTGTTGCATTCCAAACACCGCAGCACTTCACAAAGAAAACACGTTTAGGGGAACGCAACCTCATAAGAATCCTCAATATCATGAGACACTCACTCTCTCTCTCTCTCTCTCCCTCTCTCTCTTTTCCTCTGAACACAGCACAGACCTCGACACAGACACTGGATCTTGTAAGAAGAGGCGTAGAGAGAGAGAGAGGCCTTCGAGAAAGCAGAGAGTGATGGTATCTTTACAGAGAGGAATATGGTGAAACTGGTCTTTAACACGTCCTCATTTCCCCCGTAGTTGTTGCCACGGGGTGTTCCTTGTTTATTCAATAAGCGCGATAAATAGGGGCTGCAGTTGGGAGTATATATCGATCGATCCCTGAGGGGTAATCGCCAGTGGGAACGTAGACAACACCTTGGGGGCAATTACCACGATGAATTAATATGTCAGTACGCCTAACAAGTT
>NC_089795.1:79725162-79730162 GCF_040412425.1 Macrobrachium rosenbergii
TCCAGGCGCAGCTGCTTCGGCTATTTTAAGGGGCAGGTAAGAGCAGGTTCTCTCTGTTACTGAAATAGGCACAACTTTCTATAATGTATTATCATATCACTGATATACAGTGTATAAATATATACATATACATATGTATTTATATATATATATACATACATATATATATATACATAAATAAAGATATATATATATATATATATATATATATATATATATATATATATATATATATATATATATATATATATATATATAGAGAGAGAGAGAGAGAGAGAGAGAGAGAGAGAGAGAGAGAGAGAGAGAGAGAGAGAGAGAGAGAGAGAGAGAGATTACTAGATAAAAATATATACGTGACAGACAGACCTATTGCAAAATCACGTAAAATTGATCAGCATTTCTTATGAGCATAGAGAAAATATGAACTAAGAAACTGTCATGAGGCGCTACCGTATAGAAACAAAATAAAAGTATATAATAAACGTACCGCTTATTCTGCAAGAATAATAAAAGGGTCATTCGTAAAGGAGCCGCAACTACTATAAAATAGAGCTATATACGAGAACATGAATCTATATGGAAATGAAAAGGCAATTAATCAGCAGCTCTATAGCAGATATCAAAGCTCTCTGTACCTGAGAGAATAACGACCATAACGTAAGGACCAATGTTATGATTTCCGGCAATTTTTTTCAAGTACAAACATCTCGGCCACCCGTGTACCCATCTCGTCTATCCCTCTGAGAGAGAGAGAGAGAGAGAGAGAGAGAGAGAGAGAGAGAGAGAAATTGCTCTGGAAAAAAAATAAATTAATCAATCCAAATATCGACACGCAGTTATGCGATGAAGTCTTACAACCATTATGAAAAGATGGGTGGAGTCCACATTTCGCCCAGAAAACTTCAGAACATGTCCAACATTTGTGATTTATGAGCATATTCACACAACTGGCCATCAAGAGTCTACTAATATTATTATTCATAATGGACAAACATTTCTATCGAATTATGCTAAAAGGTCAAGAACATGCGGAGGAATCTTTCACAGAGCTGAATGTCCGTACGTGGAGATGAAACGCATACACACACACACACACACACACACACACACACATATATATATATATATATATATAATATATATATATATATATATATATATATAATAACTACATATATATATGTATATATATTAATAACTATACATATAACTATATTATATCTCTCTCTCTCTCTCTCTCTCTCTCTCTCTCTCTATATATATATATATATATATATATATATATATATATATATATATATATATATATATATATATATAGTAATATATAGTAATAACAGGACCGCTAGATACCATCCAGTTTCAATGAGGCCCTCTTAGTAATTGTATTAATGCACAGAACAATTGTGTAAGTGATAAAGTTTATTATATATATATATATATATATATATATATATATATATATATATATATATATATAATATATATATATATACAATTATATAAATATATATATATATATATATATATATATATATACATATATATATATATACACACATATATATATAAGTAAGCTGAATAAAAATAATTAAAAGCGGATAACAAACGTAAATATGTGTACAACTGCTCCAAAAGAAACAAATTACACAGAAAATTAATCAATTAACTAATTGAGTCATAATGAAGAGGAAAGCGTTTCTGAATGTACTCTCTGTAAAGGGACATCAAAAATACATAAGACTAAGTAGACTGGCATATTGCTATGACCATGGCCCAGCCCTGAGTTTGAGGACATCGGCTATATGGTCACCTCCCAGCTTATAGCAATATGCGTCATCTACTGCTACAAATAGTGAGAAAGACAATCCAATAAATATCCACACCATACTTATGAAATTATTAGGTAAAAATGTCCCCTAAATTCTCATGAAAAGAATGTCACGTCTAACTACAAAGGACATACAGTATATACCCTGTTTCCGCTCATGTGCCAGGGTTCATAGTCAAAAGAAAATGGTTATAAAATATGGAGCATGTGAGGGTTGACTTGGCAGAAGAAAAGTGATCTCATATCAGTAAAAAGTGGTTTATATGCGGCTAGATATATTAACACATCAGAGACACATTTCAGTATAAACTAGAGAAGTTAGACTCTTCAGAGGACCCTCGTCACAATATAAATTTTTTGAAACAACGGAGTCAGATTATATACACAGGTTATGCATACACATACACACACTACATATACATATATATATAGTATATATATATATATATATATATATATATATATATATAATATATATATATATATATATATATATATATATGTGACTGAACCTGCATTCTCGTTATACCTCTCCCTTTGTTTATAATTAAGCAATTATATATACACACACATATATATATATATGTGTATATATGCTTATATGTCACTAAATAGCGCATGACAATATATTTAGCCAAGGCCACAAGAAAAATAAAAGGAGTACCAAGTGCCTTCGTGTTCTTTCAACACATTTTCGAGGCACATTATTTTCCTGTGCCATTAAATATATATATATATATATATATATATATATATATATATATATATATAATATATATATATATATATTTATATATATATATATATATAATTGTTTATATATATAAATAATATGGAGATAATTGTTTAATTATAAAACAATAGGGTATAAATAGGAGAATCCAGGTTCACTCATTAAGAGGAGACATGCAGTACGTTATGGCACGTTCCGTTAAAATCCTCTGTCCTTTGTCGAACGGGCACTTACTTAAGTACCAGTTTCAGTGATCACTTCCGGGAATGGGCATGAAATTGGTGTAAACCCATTCCAGGATGATAATTAAAAAAGGTACAGGCATGGGTGAAATATATATATGATATATATATATATATATATATATATATATATATATGTATATATATATATATATATATATATATACATATACATACAGTGTGTGTCTGTTTGTATCAATATACCGATACTGAGAGAGAGAGAGAGAGAGAGAGAGAGAGAGAGAGAGAGAGAGAGAGAGAGCAAAATAAATTACACTGAAGAGAATGACGGCATGAATATATCTGAACCAAATGGTAATTGCCACCGAATTCATCATCATCGCATCTAAATGGGCCAGTGTCACAAAACACAAATCAAAATCAAGGTAATGATGTAAAAAGGAAGTCGCGGACGACATAAAGCCAAGGACGAAGACAAGGTATACTGGCAGGAAGGGAGCAAAGTCAATGTGCTAATTGGATCAACAAAACCTGACGAATTAAGACGAACTTCTGATTGAAATAACGATTAATCACACCTGCTTTTATCTTCAGCCTCAACAAAAGGAGCCCATTGACAGCATCAGTGCCTCTCTATGTATCTATCTATGTTTTAATTTGCTTATTTATTTATTTACGCTTTTTCTGTATCTCTGTACTGGTGTTTGCTCGTCCCCTGTATACAAAAAACAAAAAACATCCGGTTGAGAGGACGGCAGGAACATCATCATCCTCGTCATTATACCGTTACCATCCCCTGGAGTATTCCTACAATCAATCCTAACCGGGGTCCCCCCCCCAAAATAAAAAAAACAGAAAAAAACCTCTGAGACTAAACAAGCTCTGCACACCTACTTCAAGAAGAAGTATGCATGTTTGTATAATTGCCGACCGTGCTTGTTTGTAAAGTGGACACTTGCTGGATGGTGTTAACCTTGGACCCATCGCCTTCCAACCCGGCCCCCTGGGTATCTGAACCCCAAGGGTACCTGACTCCCCCCCGGGTACCCGACGACCCAGAATTTGCATCCTCCCCACCCTCAAAGCAAAGCCGTCTTTCGGTCCAAGTCCATTATTATTTTACGGTGTTTGGCTGAGAGGAATCGCTCGAGCTCAGATTCGACAGCGGATATGCACAAGTGATATCTCTGTGTTCCCTGAGTTAACCGGCCCGGCCCGCTAACCGCTCCCCACTCCCACCCTTCCCCTATCCACAACAATCCCCGCCCTCGTGGTCTGTAGGTCATTAATTAATAATAATAATAATAATAATAATAATAATAATAATAATAATAATAATAATAATAATAAATTATTATTAAATTTTTAAAACCAGTTGTTACTGAACCTTACCCTTTGTATTTTTTTTTAAAACATTAATGATAACAGTTATTACTGTTAATATGCAAAGGTAAAAATAAGATATATACTGTGTACTGTAGTACCGTGCAATGCGCAACTATTTTTAATAATATTAATGATAATCAGTATTGTTGTTATTATGCAAAGGTAAATATGACATATTTATGCGTGTGTGTATGCACTGAACTGTTGTAACATATAATGTGCAAATATTGTGTAAAAACTGTAAGAATCCGAAACATACAAAAAAAAAAAAACACGACAGTTATAACAACAACAACAACAAAAAAATAACAACAACGGCAAATCACCGAAGGTCATCTTCCTCAACGTTCATAATAACAACACAATAATAATAATAACAATAATAAGACTTCGAACCCATTAAAAGAACGTCTGCATAAATCAAACGTCATTTCTTCAAGCCCATTCCATTTTTAGCTCTTCCCTCCCGGACGGCTTATATAAAATGATGATACGGAATAAATAATAGGGGTAAATAACGAGATGTGTAAAGGGGGAGGAGATAAGTAAATATTAGCGTGTGGCTGGTGTGGACACGTCGCGCGGTCAGTAGGCGTCCGCCAGAATCACACGAGTCACTGCACACCGACGTCTCCATGTCTGTTTCAGCAGACATCAAGACTACGTATCGGTCGCCCAGAGGAAGGGAAGGGGAGGAGGAGGAGGAGGAGGGGAGGGGGAGAGAAGAGAGGGGTGGAGGGGGCAGGAATGGCTAGTAATGCAGAAGGGGGAAGGGGGTGAGAGGGATGGGAAGACGAGGCGAAGATGAAGAGGATGGAGAGGGGAAAGGAGGGGAGGGGAAGGGGAA
>NC_089795.1:79735162-79777662 GCF_040412425.1 Macrobrachium rosenbergii
CTTCAAATTGTGAATGGGAGACTTAAAAAACCCCCATATGTGTTGTTTTTCGAGTCTTCCATCTGCAATCCCTCACAAAAGAAGAGGAGAAGTCAGAAAGACCGAGTCTCCATTACAGGACACAATGGTGATGAAAAATTTCATTACTATCTACCTCGCTGTCAGAGATACAGTGAAGAATTGAACTGAACTGAATATAGAGTTTAGGCCAAAGGCCAAGCACTGGGACCAATGAGATCATTCAGCGCTGAAACAGAAATTGACAGTAAGTTTAAAAGGTGTAACAAGAGAAAAACCTCGTAGTTTCACTAAGGATCATCTGTTAGGAAAGGGTACAAAGTAAGTTGGAAGAAAGAATATGAAAGGAGATGCAGTAAAAGACCCTTAAGTAATGCCTACAGTGCCCTGCACGAGGTGCACTGACGGCAATAACCCCCTACGGCGCTCCGAGATACAGTGAAGACTTTGTACTGTGACTCCTAGCACCGAACTTCTACCTAAATTCTTATCATGCAGGTATCATGCAGTACTGTGAATGACCGTGATAATTATGTTAATTACTTTCTGCATAAGGTCAATGTAACTTTAACGAATTCATTATATCCACTTTAGTATCATCTTATGTTAATACTAAGTAGTATATATGTTTAGTCATGTAGCAATTACATGATTAATTAAAGATCATTTATATTGTGTTAGACTTTTTAGATACGGTCTATGGTATGATACCTCTTTGGGTACATAGGAATATGACTGAAAACCCCTGCATTACATTATCAAATATGATTATTAAGCTTGCACCCATAACTCCTATCTCCAGACTTTATATTTTAAGGAACTGCCTTCTCAACATTCATTCGACATAATTCAAACATTTCATTTTCATCCCACACTCCAACGAAGAACAAGGCGACAGACTGCCTGAAAATGCTAGCAAGAAGAAGAAGAGGAAAAATACAGGAAAACGGAGGGGGAAAGGACAGAACCGATGATAGGACGTCCACTGAATAAGAAGAGATTTTAAGGTTTGCCGAGGGGTGGATAATACGATGGAAAAAATAACAACAGGATAAAAACACCAGAAGGAACGCATGATCACGGGACATGACAAAGAAGACATGCAGGGTTGCTGATGACTTAGGCTAAAAAACGGGGAAGGGTCCAGGTAAAGCGGAGAGGCGGAATTAGGAAACAAAAATACAAAAAGGAAGAGAATATTAGATATAACAGAGACGCGAGAACAAAGGTGTCAGAAGAAAGACCGGGGGAGGCCGTAGTTTTTATTTGGGGGAGAGAACGAAAAATGGAATGCCTGTGGAACGAGAAGTGGAGGCAGGAGAAACGGAGAACTACTGGTAGCAGGAGCGTCAGCAGGACGGAAACGAAACTAGCAGCTAAGATTTTTATATATATATATATATATATATATATATATATATATATATATATATATATATATATATATATATATATATATATATATAAGCAGTAACTGTATTGTATTGAAAATAATATGCAGACGAATATCAACAGTAGCAAAAAATGGGAACACTAGTAGCAGACGCAGTGCCAGCGTGAGTAGTAGCAAAAGTAGCAGACGGTGCAGGAGCCAAATAGTAGTCTCAGCAGCAGTTGTAAAAGCAGCGAAGAGGGGAGGGGGGAGGGCGGCCGGGAGGTCTAAGAAAGGCAAAGGAAGAAAGATGGAGAAAGAAAATCATTTCGCGTACAAGTTTACATAGTAACATTCGAGGAATCAAGAGCACCACAAATTGTAGCAGCAGCAGCAGAAGTAGAAACAGTAGGAGGGACAGGAAAAGCAGAAGGAGAAGGAACACCAGGAAGGAGAGGGAGGGAGAGGGAAGCAGGAGGGGGAGGAGGAGAGGGAGGAGGAGGAGGAGGAGGAGGAGACACTGAGCAAAGTGGTTCTACCAGTTCCTCTCGAGTCTTTCTTCGCTCCTGATGATGACATTATAATGGTGTCGACTAATTGATTAGATGTGTATGTGTGCGCAGCGACCGGGTCAATTATCCTTTCCTCTCTGACGTTAATGGAGGTGGATAACTCCCAGTACTTGGATAAGTAATGGATACATATAGTTAGGTAGGGGTACAAGGCATGGATAAGTGAGGTGATTATGAAGTCCTATGTGACTATACAGTAGTTAAGACAACCTGCCCATACTTTACAGAGTCGATTGGAACTCCCTCCTACATCATCTGCATTAAGTGTGGGGACTTCTGCCTTCATTCTAAGTTGCAGGAACTGAAAACAAGTGCAATTATAGCAAGGGCAGTGAAAACAAACACAATTACCTGCAAGGAAGCAACTTTTGCGAAATAATACCCAAAACGGGATGACTCATGTCAAAAACAAGAGAACAAAAATGTTGCAAAAAGTTGGAAAATTTTTAGAATCTCTATTCAAAGAGGAATTTAACAGTTTTGTTTTTTCAACGAATATATATAATATACATTTCAACAGTGCACAAACTTGCTCTCAGAAAATCAAACCATTCTATTGATGAATATATATAATATACATTTCAAAAGTGCAAAAGCTTGCCCTCACAAAATCAAACAAATTTTTTTTAATAATATACATATTACACTTGACAACCATGCAAAAGCTTTTGCCCTCACAAAATCAAATGAACTTGCAGATCCCGGAGCCTTTAGATTTAAAGAACTCGACACAAAAACACGATAATTTCGAGCTACCAGTCCATAAAGATGATACAAGACAGGAGCATCTGAGATGCAGTGTAAATTTTCGGGACCGAATTACTAATTCGTGTCAGCGATGCTTTACACGTTAACTCTGCCAGGATCACGTACATTTATGCCGGTCTCTCTCCCGGATAAAAGAGGGGGCTGAGGATAACTGTAAGGAATCCAAGTTCATAAAACAATGTTTCTAACCAAAGCTAAAAGCAGACAGTGATTTATACATTCGCAATAGAACAATTCGTAACCGAATGCACGCTCGCTCTAATGATCAGGTATGTTACAAGTCTATGCAGTATTGCCGTTTCAGCTAAGCCAAATTACACATTAGTTTTAAGAATTTTATAATTCGAATCCGAAATATGATATAATTACAGTATATTTCAAATAACAATCAAAATCTCTTCAAAATCTCTCGTCAATTATGGATGACGGTGGATGAATGAGAAGACCTGACCAGGATATACTCGTACAATACAGAATCTAAATTCCGATAAACATATTTGGAATTTATGCCTTATATGTCCTTACCATACACAAAAAATACATTAAGGGAACAAAGCAAAATGACTACATCAACGCACTGTATCAAAAGAGAGTGATGTGGGGACTTGTACCAGGACAAAATTAAACACTTTGATGTTATTGCTCTGAGAAGAATTCAGTGTTGAGTGATAATAAACCTCTAATTAGTTTTACTGCAGAGATAAATGTGACTTGACAAACAAGACGATAAAAAAAAAAACAATAGAAAAACCAGTGCTTCAAAATAAACATCTTCAAATCAATTGTGTGAAATAAAACCAAGTATTTTGGTACAAATAAAAAAAAATAGCTGCATTAATAACACCACAAATTATGGAAGAGCAAATTTACCTTAAACAAGCAACAGGGATAAGTAAACCAAAGCATCCGTTCCTGGAACCTCTCTCTCTCTCTCTCTCTCTCTCTCTCTCTCTCTCTCTTGGCCTCGTTATCTCAGTGTTTCGCCTCCGCCGACCGAGATAAGGAGGTGCTACAGGGCCAGTCTCTTACTCTGGGCTTATCTGTCAAATGCCTTCTTCGCCTTGACAACCTTGACAGCTTCTTCAGCTCCCACCCATATTTTGCCAACTTATCTCCCAGGAGTTTGTAAGAGCGAAGAGGTTCCAGGGTCCAAAATAACACGGGGGACCTGAAGTTTCGCCTAAAATGGGGATTTGTCGTAAGAGCGTCTCCTGGTTGGTTGGGTTAGATTAACTCTGTAGTGGGTCCTGGATTAACCCAGCCTTATTCCAGAATGGATTTGAATTGATTTGTGAAATTTTCGCCGTCACACCAAGCACTGGGGCACTTTCGGCCATCCAGAGCTTAAGTGAAAAGCGGGAGTTGGAGCAGCTGGACAGCAGGATAAAGAGATTCAGAAAATTAAGTAAATGAAGTAAAAGGTTCGAAAGATGGAACTGGGAGAAACACAAAAGACCCTTTAAAAAGTAATAGTTAAGAGATGTTGGACTGAAAGATTACGAAAGGAACTGGAAATGGATATAAAGTAAAAGGCTAAAAAAATGTGCAGTTAGGGGCCGCAGGGACACTGCAAACTCCCTTTAATTAATATGCCTACAGTGCACCACGTGAGGTGAATTGACGGTACTAGCCCCTTTCAGGATATGCCAGCACGGGCCCTTGACCTAAGGTAGTAGTAGTTATGCGTGGTAGAGACCTGGTGTGGACCCCTGTACTCTGTCCAGCCAAGAAAAACGCTTCGTCCCCTAGTGATAACAATGTTTAGTTGTGGGGTTCTCCTGCCAAGGCTGACGATTATAAATAAGACTAAGTTTCCTCCTCTCTCTCTCTCTCTTCTCTAATGTACACACAAATCTCGGAGAATAAACGCTAATTAGGTTACTAAAATTTCATCTATTTTTTCCAAAGAGTTGAAGATAACTATTACAAAGCCACTACGGGCAACCTTTATCTTCCCCAACGATCTTGTCCGGCGGAGGTAACATTACTGACGCTCTTCTGGAAGGAGAGGGGAGTCGGAGAGGAGGAGGAGGGGAGGGGAGGGGGGAGGAGGAGGAGGGGAGGGGAGGGGAGTGGGGGAGTGGGAGTGGGAAGGGGAGGGGTAGGGGATACCACCTCTGAGCTGACGATTTGAAGCAGAGAATAATAATAATAATAATAATAATAATAATAATAATAATAATAATAATAATAATAATAATAATTTAAGTTCAAAAACTATATACTGTGGAGACAAACATGAGTAACAAATAATAATAATAATAATAATAATAATAATAATAATAATAATAATAATAATAATAATAATGTAAGCTCAAAGTCATATACAAGGAGACAAACATGAATAATAACAACAATGATAATAATAATAATTTAAGCTCAACGCCATATACTGAGGTGAAAAACGTAATAATAATAATAATAATAATAATAATAATAATAATAATAATAATAATAATTTTCGTTGTAACCCTTTGAAAACGTGATAGTAACTTGAGGAAGACGAAGTCTCCCTTATCATTGTATAACAATACTTTGCTTAGGAAACGACAATGATGTTAATATTTCACGAAACAGCATTTTACGTAGGAGTTCATTTTACCTACAACCCGTCTACAAGAGATCCCTTAGTTTAAAATACTAAACCTGAACCTATAAATATCTGATCTTTTGTATGATGCCGTAAAACTGCTTTATCCCAGTCGCTGACAAAAGCTATACACCGGCTTTGACCTGCGATGTTTCAAATATAGCTATTTTGTAGTACTTCTTCAGTTTTCCTTCTCACCAAGATTATCTAAAGAATGTATTTTTCATGGGTCTCCTCTTTCCGTGGCAAGGTTGCCTTGACCTGGGTCACAAGGGTGCCTTTCCCTGGTCACAAGGTTGCCTTTCCCTGGGTCACAAGGTCGCCTTGCCCTAGTCACAAGGTCGCCTTGCCCTGGATTACAAGGTCGCCTTGCCTGGGTCACAAGGTCGCCTTTCCCTGGGTCACAAGGTCGCCTTGCCCAGGGTTACAAGGTCGCCTTGCCCTGGGTTACAAGGTCGCCTTGCCTGGGTCACAAGGTCGCCTTGCCCTGGGTCACAAGGTCGCCTTACCCTGGGTCACAAGGCCCCCTTGCCCTGGGTCACAAGGTCGCCTTGCCCTGGGTCACAAGGTCCCCTTGCCATGGGTCACAAGGTCGCCTTGGCCTGGGTCACAAGATCGCCTTGGCCTGGGTCACAAGGTCGCCTTGCCCTGGGTCACTTCCGCTGAGCTGAAGGAATCTCTCACGAGGTCTTCATTCTTAATGGGTAAACAGCTAGGGTAAACTCTGTATTTTTTGAATCGTTGTCTAAAGCCATTTTATTACGTAACCTTTAATTTTATTTGTGTTACACGCAATGGACCCCATAGTCAGACAAGTGTCATGTGTTACCACGTACTTATGATAAAGCACCTGTTTGTAATAATATTTAACAAGGTGACATGACCTAGCTGAGAGAACTAGCCATATTCGAAAAATTAACTGAACGCAGCAAAAAAAGATTTATTTACTGTTGTTTTTGCAGGAAATATGACAAGATGCCTGCCAGATGCCTAGTGACTGAAAATAATTTTTTTCCATTCCACGTCAAATAAAAGACAAGACACAATATTAAGAGCACCGCATAAATTCACAGGAAGAGACATTTAGAGGGAGAATACAGCCTAAAGCAAAATCAACCTTTTTCTTATTTAAAAGCCAGGATAAACTTCAAAAACTCAATCAATTTCCTAAAGAAGCCAGAATTAACCGAACACCTCCCAGTTACCACATTTCAAATTCAATGGCAAAATGGCTGGAGAAATATGGCAGCCAAAATTGCATTCGAAACCCGAAGCACATTCAAGTCCACCAAAGACGGTAAGAGTACAAACAAATGGCAATTGAGTTTCCTTAACACAGGAAAAAAACAAAGAGAACAAACGGCAAAAAAAAGAGAGAAAGAAAAGGTAATAAACAACTAAAAAACAAACAGAGCAGTAAAGAAAAATGACACCTCTTCAAAGTTAAACTACCGACTGGATTTAGAGGTGAAAAAAAATCATAAAAAAGCTGAACTCCAAAACTCCATTAAAGAACGAGAGTCCATCGACAAGAACCGGGAGACATTTCCGAAGGGACCTTTCCCGATCTCGCCCGACTCCACTCCGGCGGGGAGACGACGGGAAGCGAAATACAAAAGCCAAATCGTGTAAGATCACGAGGCCCACAAACTGGTGGAGGACGAGGGGCGTGGCTTTACCAAGGACGGGCTCCCGGGAGGCGCCGGGGGAGCTAATAGAATCTGGGCATCGAGTCATTAGCACAAATGGAGGCGGGATATGTAAAAGACACCAGAAGATAAGAGCTCCTCGGTGAGCGATTCCAAGGGCATGAAGGTTGTTGTTCGTGATGAAACTGATAGACTTTTGAGTACAGAAAAGGGGAGTTGGAGGAGAGCGCACGCACACATACAAACAAACACTTGTACTCTCTCTCACACACACACACACACACACACACACACACATATATATATATATATATATATATATATATATATATATATATATATATATATATATATATATATATATATATATATATATATATATATATATAGAGAGAGAGAGAGAGAGAGAGAGAGAGAGAGAGAGAGAGAGAGAGAGAGAGAGAGAGAGGAAAAAAAAAGTTAAGTATACCTTAGTTTAACCAGACCACTGAGCTGATTAACAGCTCTTCTAGGGCTGGCCCGAAGGATTAGATTTATTTTACGTGGCTAAGAACCAATTGGTTATCTAGCAACGGGACCTACAGCTTATTGAGGAATCCGAACCACATTATAAAGAGAAATTAATTTCTATCACCAGAAATAAATTTCTCTAATTCTTCATTGACCGTTCGGAGAATCCAACGCGGGACCAGCTGAGTGCTAGCCGAGAACGATACCAACCCATCCAATGTAGAACTAGAGAGAGAGAGAGAGAGAGAGAGAGAGAGGGTATATGAATATATAAACCAATCAATTTTACAAGATTTAAAACAGATGAAAGAAGATGATTACTATAAACCAAATAATGGTAACTTTGACCTAAAACAATAACATCAAACAGAAATAACAGAAGCAAGCACATCAAAAACAAAGAAAAACTGAGATTTTCCTTAGTGGATAAAACTGACGAGAGAGAGAGAGAGAGAGAGAGAGAGAGAGAGAGAGAGAGAGAGAGACCCTTAATGATTATGGAAATTTAAAACGAGCGTCTCGCCAAGAACACCAGATATTAGTAAACCGTGAAGATAAATGCTTCGGACCAGCAGACGAAACCCACACAAAATATTCAATAATTAGAGAGAGAGAGAGAGAGAGAGAGAGAGAGAGAGAGAGAGAGAGAGAACAGGGGAGGAGTCAAGAGGGTGTGAATAAACCATGGTTGGTGGAGATTCCCAGAGTGTGAGAGAAGCAATTAGTAAAGGAAGTGGGCATGTTCCCGATAAGGTATCTTGTGTACCTACACCGCCCGAACAGCACCTACACTTACCACCAACATTAAGGCTTTGGTTGCTTTATATTCCTTCGAAATATTCAAACGGCTCATCTGACACGTAAGCACAACAACAACAGCCAAAATGCATCGCTAATATTCTCAAGCCCTGATTTATCAAGCGGGACAATCTATACCAGCTCACGGGTGAAGAGGTGTGTGGGCGTTTGCTTGACTCTTAGTAAGTATAGTGGGGCAGATAACAGAAAAATCGTGCAAATGATGATACAAGCATCAAATTTGGCACAAGTGTCCTCCAAGGTATACTAATCAAACCTGCCCAATTGGCCAATTGAAAATCCAAGATGGCAGCCATTTTCAAGATGGCCGCCAAAATAACCACCCGAAGTAGATGTTTTGCTTAGAAATATTTGTAGTTGTCTGATTTGCATGATCTAAGTGTGGATTCCTATGTTTTGAAGCCTGCTGAACTATATTTTCCTGTTTAAAAAGCACTCTGAGACATATTTCTCAAAATGACCACCAGTGGATTCCTGTTTTGAAGCCTGCTGAACTATATTTTCCTGTTTAAAAAGCACTCTGAGACATATTTCTCAAAATGACCACCAAGATGTTTGTCTTTCTTTACTTAAGTTTTGTCCTGGCTAGTACATTTTCAAAGTTATGCATACTGTGCTGCTGTTTCTCGATCTGCTACTGTTCACATATGCAGCTGTAGAGTGATGTGCAGGGAAGCTCTGCCTGAGAGCACTTGCGTCTCCCTTTGCAAACCTTCTTATAGGAGCACTTTGTCAATTCTTGACAGCTTGCTGCAATCGGTGGTAGTGTTGTCCAATGTATCTGCCATGCTTCTCCTTTCTGTGTCCACCCCCATTCAGCTGGACTGCTCATGTGTGGATTACAGTGGGTTGCCTGGCCCCAGATGATCCCAGCCTGGTAGGCTGCATGCTTTGCATGTTCTCTGAGGGCTGCCTGTGTTGGTGGAATTGAGTTGTACGGCCTCTGCTTGCGGGCAAACAGATCTAGTCTTGCTTCTTCCACACCAGTGGCTGCACTTGATCTGTCATACATAAGGACAACGAATCTCTCCAGCCTCTGCAAGTCAAGATCACGAATCAATGTTGGATGCTGGCTGAGATTGATAAATGTTTCAGTAATACCATCAAATACATTCCAAGTCTGCCATGAAGATTTCTTCGCTTTCCCACGGAAGACAGACACAATGTCACATCCAGTGAATGCGTGAAAGTAGGGAATCCCTCTAGCTTTCTCAAGCCCAATAGCAGAAACTACCTCATGGACTGGAATCCATCGCATATGGGCTCCTTGGCCAAAGGCAATCCACATTTCCTGAAGACCTAGTTTCTGGAAGGATGGCAGTACAGATATTGCTATGACTAGCACATCTGTGTCATTAGCCTTGATGATTATAGACTTGCTCCCGTCAGTCGTTGCATCCCTAGCGTGAACAAATATTCGAATGTCAGCTTCTTCGTGACAACGTGGGGACAGCCTCCAGAGACTTCACTGTGTTGCTAATGGCATCCTCTCCTTTTGTGACGATGACTGTGCTTGTCATTTCTAAAAATGGCATTCTTCTTGGAGATTGAGATCGCTTGGTTTCAGTAATGTCTTGTTTGCAGAAATTCCAATTTTATGGGCTTCCGTGTTGGAATATTCTCTTGAGTATTTTTGAACCACTTGTGAGCCTAAGGGGCCTTCGCCATTGACCTCAGCCAAACTCCACCTCTTACTTTATATTTCTAAAATGTTTTAACTTCTTCACGTGTACAAACTTAAGGATAATGAGCTTTGGGTTTGGGTGAGGGACACCAGTGTTTCAGTGAGTCAAGACCCCTTGGTATTCTTTCCAAGACCGAGTAAATGTGATGTTATATCACATCCTATTATTGCATAGAGGGCCCACACTAAAGAGAAAATTTTGTAGTTGGGGAAAAACCTTTTTCTGGAAAGTGGCAGAATCCATGTCATTGCCTGAGGTTACACAGAGTTATCACTCATTAGTTAGGAACTGTAATCTTATCATGTGATGGTTTTACCCAACATGTGTGTATCCTGTGTATCCTGCTCTAGCACCCGTGTGACACGGGCACCAGTATTCACCCATTCCCCAACTTAGTTTTGCCCTGCATATCCTTAGACAGTCGAAGGTTGTTGGTGCTTCTAGATGTAAGTTCTACATTATGTTCATGGAGTTCAGCTGGATGTGTAATTGCATATAAGTCAGGAAGGTGTTCAGATGCATCAGAGAAGTCTGTTGGGATGGGACCTCACTGCAGTGCCGGGTTGTCCCAAGACAACTCATTGTGTGAAAAGCTTTTCTTTTTTTTCCTCTCGAAGATCAAAGTTGTTTACATCATAGGTGAAACTGACATTGCACCACAGAGTTCTAGGTTTACTAGGTTCAACAACTCCATCCTCAGCAGTGTCTTCACACATTGCTGGTGCCGTTGTTTGTTTTACCTACATTACACGGCCATATGCCACAGATAGGTCAAGTGCATTGGATTTCTCAGTTTGTTTCTTCAGTCTTGCATAACTATGCATCTTGAGGCCTTTTACAGGGGAAGGGCATTTCATGCTCTGCTATGACAATGTCATATAGTGTCTGTCATCCTAGCATGGTATACAGCATAATGTGTTATATATGATCAGTTGCAAGATAGTGAATATATATATATATATATATATATATATATATATATATATATATATATATATATATATATATATATATATATATATATATATATATATATATATATACATATACATATACACACATATATATAGCAGGGGTGGTCAGACATTCAGGAGAGAGAAATCCATTGAAGGTTCCTGCTTCTGGAGACGACGCCTACTGAGAATTAGTAACAATGCACCGTTTTTATTAGTCTGGGGACCGTAAACTTTTGCCTGCAGATCAGCAGCTTCCGACTTGTTAAATACGCCGATTTCCTTCCTTTGTGAAAACTCAGCTCACTGAGAGAGAGAAAGCAAAGAAATGGTCCTATGAACAGTGCTGAATGTGATTGCTGCTATCATGAAGTGGGCCTCCATACCCTGCTAACACCTTTCAGTATAGATTTTGAAGTGGTGATAGTTGAAATGTTAATCTTAATCCTCGGGGAGGGCACTAGTTTGAAGAGTAGTGACTGGATCAGATTGCAAGGGAACAAAGTTTGTTGATATTCAAGGATTTGCAACACCAGTATTCATGTAAATTACAATAGGCAATCTAATATTAATTGTCACCTTCCCGGCCATTGCGTGTCTACAGGTGTCGGCGGTGGCTCCTCTTTGCTTGGTCCTATCGGTGGTGTGGCAGGTCGGGTGGAGCGGCCAGCAGCCCCCCAACTGCTGGTCGCTCGCCCTTCCCGGCCGTTGCGTGTCTCCAGGTGTCGGCGGCGGCTCCTCTTGGCTTGGTCCTATCGGTGGTGTGGCAGGTCAGGTGGAGCAGCCAGCAGCCACCCAGCTGCTGGTCGCTCGCCCTTCCTGGCCGTTGTGTGTGTCTCCAGGTGTCGGCGGCGGCCCCTCTTGGCTTGATTTTATTGGCAGTGTGGCAGGTCTGGTGAGCGGCCAGCACACCTGCCAGTAAGCGGCCAGCAGTCGCAGCCGCTGGTCGCTCGCCCTTCGGGCCGTCGTGTCTCCAGGTGTCGGCTCCTCTTGGCATCCCTATCTGTGGTGTGGCAGGCCAGGGTGGCCAGCAGCCCACCAACTGCAGCTCCCCCTTCCCGGGTGTTGCGTGTTTCAAGGTGTCAGCAGCGGCTCCTTCTTGGTCCCTGCTCCGGTGGTGTGGCAGGCGTGGGCGGCCAAAGTTTAACTGCTGGTTGCGGCGGCTCCTCTTCAGTCGGGTGGGCGGCCATCGCCCCCAACTGCTGGTTGCTCGCCCTTCTCGGCCGTTGCGAGTCTCCAGGTGTTGGCGGAAGCTCGCCCCCAACTGCTGGTCGCTTGCCCTTCCCAGCCGTTGCGCGTCACCAAGTGTCGGCGGCGGCTCCTCTTGGCTTGGTCCTATCGGTGGTGTAGCAGGCCCGGTGGAGCGGCCAGCAGCCCCCCAACTGTTGGTCGCTTGCCCTTCCCACCCGTTGCGCGTCTCCAGGTGTCGGCGGCGGCTCCTCTTGGCTTGGTCGTATCGGTGGTGTGGCAGGTCGGGTGGAGCTGCCAGCAGCCCCCCCCAACTGCTGGTCGCTCGCCCTTCCTGCCCGTTGCGCGTCTCCAAGTGTCGGCGGAGGTCCTCTTGGCTTGGTCGTATCGGTGGTGTGGCAGGTCGGGTGGAGCGGCCAGCAGCCCCCCAACTGCTGGTCGCCCGCCCTTCCTGGACGTTGAGCGTATGCAAGTGTCGCCGGTGGCTCCTCTTGGCTTGGTCGTATCGGTGGTGTGGCAGGTCGGGTGGAGCGGCCAGCAGCCCCACCAACTGCTGGTCGCTCGCCCTTCCCGCCCGTTGCGTGTCTCCAGGCGTCGGCAGCGGCTCCTCTTGGCTCGGTCGTATCGGTGGTGTGGCAGGTCGGGTGGAGCGGCCAGCAGCCCCCCCAACTGCTGGTCGCTCGCCCTTCCAGCCTGTTGCGAGTCTCCAGGCGTCGGCTCCTCTTGGCTCGGTCGTATCGGTGTTGTGGCAAGTCGGGAGGAATGGCCAGCAGCCCCCCAACTACTGGTCACTCGCCCTTCCCGCCCTTTGCGCGTCCCCAGGCGTCGACAACGGCTCCTCTTGGCTCGATAGTATCGGTGGTGTGGCAGGTCGGGTGGAGCGGCCAGCAGACCCCAACTGGTGGTCGCTCGCCCTTCCCACTCCGTTGCGGCGATCTCCAGGCGTCGGCTCCTCTTGGCTCGGTGCGTATTGGGTGGTGTGGCAGGTCGGGTGGAAGCGGCGCAACCCCCAACTGCTGGTCGCTCGCCCTTCCGTGGCGTCTCCAGCGTCGTAGCGGCTCTCTTAACTTCCGATCGTGCTCGGTGGTGTGGCAGGTGGTAGAAGCGGCCCAGCCCCCAACTGCTAGTGCTTCGCCCTTCCCCCCGATGCGTGTCTCCAGGCGTCTGTGGCTCCTCCCCGCTTTCGGTGGTATCGGTGGGTGGTGGTCGGGTGGGCGGGCAGCCCCAACTGCTGGTCGCTCGCCCTTCCCCCGCCTTTGCGGCGTCTCGGGCGTTGTGGGCTCCTCTTGGCTCGATCGTGTCGGTGGTGTGGCGGTCGGGTGGAGGCGGCCAGCAACCCAACTGCTGGTCACTTTCGCCCTTCCGCCCGTTCGGCGTCTCCGATCGCTGTCGGCGCTCCCTCCGGCTCGATCGTATCGGTGGTGTGGCGGGTGGTGGAGCAGGCCAGCAGCCCCAACTGCTGGTCGCTCGCCCTTCCCGCCGTTGGCGTCTCCAGGCGTCGCCGGCTCCTCTTAACCACCGGTCGTATAGGTGGTGTGGCCGGGGTGGTGGGCGGCCAGCAGCCCCCAACTGCTGCTGTTCGCCCTTCCATGGCCCGTTGTCATCTCCAGGCGTTAGCGGCGGCTCCTCTTAGTTTCGATCGTATCGGTGGTGTGGCGAGTCGGGTGGGCGGCCAGCAGCCCCCAACTGCTGGTTGCTCGCCCTTCCCGCCCGTTCGCGCGTCTCGCGTTGTCGGCCGGCTCCTCTTAACTCGGTCGTATCGGTGGAGTGGCGGGTCGGGTGGAGGCGGCCAGCAGCCCCCAACTTTGCTGATTATCGCCCTTCCCGCCCGTTCGCGTCCCCGGGCGTCGGCGGCTCCTCTTCAGCTTTCGATCGTTTTGGTGGTGTGGCGGGTCTGGTGGCGGCCAACAGCTAACTGCTGATGGCTTGCCCTTCCCGCCCGTTATCTCCCAGGCGTCGCGGCTCCTCTGGCTTTCAGTCGTATCCGGTGGTGTCGTGGGTCCGGGTGGAGCGGCCAGCAGCCCCCAACTGCTGATGCCTCGCCCTTCCGCCCGCTGTGTGTCTCAGATGTCGGCGGCGGCTCCTCGGCTTCGATCGTGTCGGTGGTGAAGGCGGGTCCAGGGGTGTGGCCAGCAGCCCCAACTGCTGGTGGCTGCCCTTCCCGCCCACTGGGTCTCAGATGGCGGCGGCTCCTCTTGGCTCGATCGTATCGGTGGTGTGGCAGGTCAGGTGGGCAACCAGCAGCTCCCCAACTGCTGGTACGCTCTCCCTTCCCGCCGTTGTGCGTCTCCAGGTGTCGGCGGCGGCTCCTCGGCTTGGTCCTATCGGTGGTGTAAGCGCGGGTCAGGTGGAGCGGCCAGCAGCCCCCAACTGCTGGTCGCTTCGCCCTTCCTACCGGTGCATCTCCAGATGTCGGTGGCGGCTCCTGTTGTTCGGTCGTATCGGTGGTGTGGCGGCGTCGGGTGGAAGCGGCCAGCAGCCCCCAACTGCTGGTGCTCGCCCTTGCGGCGTCTCCAGGTTTCGCCCTTCCTGGAGTGTTATCTGTGGTGTGGCGGGTCGAGGTGGAGGCGACCCAGATGTTGGTCGCTCGCTTCCCACCGTTGCGCGTCTCCAGAGTCGCGGCGGCTCATCTTGTCTCGGTCGTATCGGTGGTGTGGCGGGTCGGGTGGGCTGACCAGCAGCCCCCCAAATGCTGGTCTTCGCCCTTCCCGCCCGTTGCGGCGTCTCAGATGTCGGTGGCGGCTCCTCTCTTGCTTCGGTCATATCCGGTGGTGTGGCGGGTCGGGTGGAAGCGACCAGCAACCCCAACTGCTGGTCGCTCGCCCTTCCGCCTGTTGTGCATCTCCAAGTGTCGGCAGCGGTTCCTCTTGGCTTAGATACCATTATCGGTGGTGTGGCAGATCCGGGTGGAGCGACCGCAGCCCCAACTGCTGATGCGCTCGCCCTTCCGCCCGTTGCGGCGTCTCAGGTTTCGCGGCGGCTCCCTCTTGGCTCGGTCATATCGGTGGTGTGGCGGGTCGGGTGGGGCGACCAGCAGCCCCTAACTGCTGGTCGCTCGCCCTTCCCGCCCGTTCGCGGCGTCTCAGGTTTCGCGGCGGCTCCTCTCGGCTCAGTCATTATCGGTGGTGTGGCGGGTCGGGTGGGCGACCAGCAGCCCCCCAACTGCTGGTCGCTGCCCTTCGCTACCCGTTGCCGTCTCCAGGTTTCGCGGCTCCTCTTGGCTCAATCGTGCTTCGGTGGTGTGGCGGGTCTGGGGTAAACCACCAGCCCTTCGCTGCTGGTCGCTCGCCCTTCGCCCGTTGCGCGTCTCAGGTGTCGGTTACAGCTCCTCTTGCTTCGTAAACCGGTGGTGTGGCGGGTGGGTGGGCGACCAGCAGCCCCCAACTGCTGGTCGCTCGCCCTTCCCGCCCGTTGCGCGTCTCAGATGTCGGCGGCGGCTCCTCTTAACCGGTATTATCGGTGGTGTGGCGGGTCGGATGGAGGCGGCCAGCAACCCCCAACTGCTGGTAGCTCACCCTTCCGCCGTTGCGGCGTCTCAGTGTCGGCAGCTCCTCTCGGTTTCCGATACGTGTCGGTGGTATGGCGAGTTAGGTGGAAGCGGCCAACGGCCGCTGCTGCTGGTTTCGCCCTTCCCGCCCGTTGGCGTCTCAGATTCGGCGGCTGCTCCTCTCGGCAATGCGTGTCGGTGGTGTGGCGGGTTCGGGTGGAAGCGGACAACAGCCCCAACTGCTGGTCGCTTCGCCCTTCCCGCCGGATGCGGCGTCTCAAGGTTTCGGCGGCGGCTCCTCGCGCCTCGATCGTGTCGGTGGTGTGGCGGGTCGGGGTGGGCGGCCAGCAGCCCAACTGCTGGTGGCTCGACCCTTCCCACCGTTGCGGCGTCTCCAGGTTTCGGCGGCGACTCCTCTTAGCTCGATCGTGCTCCGGTGGTTTTGGCAGGTTGGGTGGAAGCGGCCAGCAGCTCCCAACTGCTGGTCGCTCGCCCTTCCCGCCCGTTACGTCTCCAGATGTCGGCGGTGGCTCCTCAGCTCGGTCGTAGCGGTGTGGTGTGGCGGGTCGGGTGGAGGCGGCCCAGCAGCCCCCAACTGCTGATGGCTCTTCCGCCGTGCGGCGTCTCCAGATGTCGGCGTCTCCTCTTAATCGATCGATCGGTGGTGTGGCCCGGTCCGGGTGGGCGACCAGCAGCCCCCAACTGCTGGTAAAGCTCGCCCTTCCGCCCATTGCATGTCTCCAGATGGAGTGGCGGCTCCTCTTGCTTTCCCGATCGGATCGGTGGTGTGGCGGGTCGGGTGGAGATGACCAGCAGCCCCCAACTTTGCTGGTCGGCTGCCCTTCCCGCCGTTGCGCGTCTCAAGTGTCGTGGCCAGCTCCTCTCGCCCCTTAGTCGTATGAGTGGTGTGGCAGGTCGGGGTGGAGCAGCCAGCCAGCTAAATCTGATCGCTCGCCCTTCCGCCCGTTGCGGCGTCTCCAGGTTTCGGCTCCTCTCGGCTCAGTCGTGCTCCGGTGGTGTGGCCGGTCGGTGGAAACGTAACAGCTAACTGCTGGTGCTCACCCTTCCCGCCGTTGCGGCGTCTCTAGGTTTTAAACTGCGGCTCCTCGGCTCAATCGTATCGGTGGTGTGGCGGGTCGGGTGGAGCGGCCAGCAGCCCCCCAACTGCTGGTCGCTCGCCCTTCCCACCCGTTGCACGTCTCCAGGTTTCGGCGGCGGCTCCTCTTGGCTTGGTCGTATTGGTGGTGTGGAGGGTCGGGTGGAGCGGCCAGCAGCCCCCCAACTGCTGGTCGCTCGCCCTTCCCGCCCATTGTGCGTCTCCAGGTGTCAGTGGCAGCTCCTCTCGGCTTGGTCGTATCGGTGGTGTGGCGAGTCGGGTGGAGCGGCCAGCAGCCCCCCAACTGCTGGTCGCTCGCCCTTCCCGCCCGTTGCGCATCTCCAGGTGTCGGCGGCAGCTCCTCTCGGCTCGGTCGTATCGGTGGTGTGGCGAATTGGGTGGAGCGGCTAGCAGCCCCCCAACTGCTGGTCGCTCACCATTCCCGCCCGTTGCGCGTCTCCAGGTTTCAGCGGCGGCTCGTCTCGGCTTGGTCGTATCGGTGGTGTGGAGGGTCGGGTGGAGCGGCCAGCAGCCCCCCAACTGCTGGTCGCTCGCCCTTCCCACCCGTTGCGCGTCTCCAGGTTTCGGCGGCGGCTCCTCGCGGCTCGGTCGTATCGTGGTGTGGCGGGTCGGGTGGAGCGGCCAGCAGCCCCCCAACTGCTGGTCGCTCGTCCTTCCCACCCGTTGCACGTCTCCAGGTTTCGGCGGCGGCTCCTCTTGGCTTGGTCGTATCGGTGGTGTGGCGGGTCGGGTGGAGCGGCCAGCAGCCACGCAACTGCTCGTCGCTCGCCCTTCCCGCCCGTTGCGCGTCTCCAGGTGTCGGTGGCAGCTCCTCACGGCTTGGTCGTATCGGTGGTGTGGTGAGTCGGGTGGAGCGGCCAGCAGCCCCCCAACTGCTGGTCGCTCGCCCTTCCCGCCCGTTGCGCGTCTCCAAATGTCGGCGGCGGCTCCTCTTGGCTCGGTCGTATCGGTGGTGTGGCGGGTTGGGTGGAGCGGCCAGCAGCCCCCCAACTGCTGGTCGCTCGCCCTTCCCGCCTGTTGCGCATCTCCAGGTGTCGGCGGCAGCTCCTCTCAGCTTGGTCGTATCGGTGGTGTGGCAGGTCGGGTGGAGCGGCCAGCAGCCCCCCAACTGCTGGTCGCTCGCCCTTCCCGGCCGTTGTACGTCTCCAGGTTTCGGCGGCGGCTCGTCTCGGCTCGGTCGTATCGGTGGTGTGGCGGGTCGGGTGGAGCGGCCAGTAGCCCCCCAACTGCTGGTCGCTCGCCCTTCCCGCCCGTTGCTCGTCTCCAGGTGTTGGCGGTGGCTCCTCTTGGCTCGGTCGTATCGGTGGTGTGGCGGGTGGGAGGAGCAACCAGCAGCACCCCAACTGCTGGTCGCTCGCCCTTCCCGCCTGTTGCGCGTCTCCAGGTGCCGGCAGCGGCTCCTCTTGGCTCGGTAGTATCGGTGGTGTGGCGGGTTGGGTGGAGCGGCCAGCAGCCCCCCAACTGCTGGTCGCTCGCCCTTCCCGCCGTTGCGCGTCTCTCGGTGACGGCGGCGGCTCCTCTTGGCTCGGTCGTATCGGTGGTGTGGCGGGTCGGGTGGAGCGGCCAGCAGCCCCCAACTGCTGGTCGCTCGCCCTTCCCACCCGTTGCACGTCTCCAGGTTTCGGCGGCGGCTCCTCTTGGCTTGGTCATATCGGTGGTGTGGCGGGTCGGGTGGAGCGGCCAGCAGCCCCCCAACTGCTGGTCGCTCGCCTTTCGCGCCCGTTGTGCGTCTCCAGGTGTCGGTGGCAGCTCCTATCGGCTTGGTCGTATCGGTGGTGTAGAGAGTCGGGTGGAGCGGCCAGCAGCCCCGCAACTGCTGGTCGCTCGCCCTTCCCGCCCGTTGCGCGTCTCCAGATGTCGGCGGCGGCTCCTCTTGGCTTGGTCGTATCGGTGGTGTGGCGAGTCGGGTGGAGCGGCCAGCAGCCCCCCAACTGCTGGTCGCTCGCCCTTCCCGCCCGTTGCGCGTCTCCAGGTTTCGGCGGCGGCTCTCTCGGCTTGGTCGTATCGGTGGTGTGGCGGTCGGGTGGAGCGGCCAGCAGCCCCCAACTGCTGGTCGCCGCCCTTCCCGCCCGTTGCGCGTCTCCAGGGTCCGCGGCGCGCTCCTCTGGCTTGGTCGTATCGGTGGTGTGGCGGGTCGGGTGGAGCGCCAGCAGCCCCCAACTGCTGGTCGCTCACCCTTCCCGCCCGTTGCACGCCTCCAGGTTTCGGCGGCGGCTCCTCTTGGCTCGGTCGTATCGGTGGTGTGGCGGGTCGGGTGGCGGGCGCCAGCGCCAGCAGCCCCAACTGCTGGTCGCTCGCCCTTCCAGCCCGCACGTCCCCAGGTGTCGGCGGCGGCTCCTCTTGGCTCGGTCGTATCGGTGGTGTGGCGGGTCGGGTGGAGCGGCCAGCAGCTCCCCAACTGCTGGTCGCTCGCCCTTCCCGCCCGTTGCACGTCCCCAGATGTCGGCGGCGGCTCCTCTCGGCTCGGTCGTATCGGTGGTGTGGCGGGTCGGGTGGAGCGCCAGCAGCCCCCAACTGCTGGTCGCCGCCCTTCCCGCCCGTTGCTGCGTCTCCAGATGTCGGCAACGTCTCCTCTTGGCTCGGTCGTATCGGTGGTGTGGCGGGTCGGGTGGAGCGCCAGCAGCCCCCAACTGCTGGTCGCCGCCCTTCCCGCCCGTTGCGGGTCTCCAGATGTCGGTGGCGGCTCCTCTTGGCTTGGTCGATCGGTGGTGTGGCGGGTCGGGTGGAGCGGCCAGCAGCCCCAACTGCTGGTCGCCGCCCTTCCCCGCCGTTGCTGCGGCATCTCCAGGTGTCGGCGGCGCGTTCCCTCGCCTTGGTGGTCGGATCGGTGGTGTGGCAGGTCGGGTGGAGCGGCCAGCAGCCCCCAACTGCTGGTCGCCGCCCTTCCCGCCCGTTGCGGTCTCCAGGTGTCGGGCGACGGCTCCTCTCGGCTCGGTCGTATCGGTGGTGTGGCGGGTCGGGTGGAGCGCCAGCAGCCCCCAACTGCTGGTCGCCGCCCTTCCCGCTCGGCGCGTCTCCAGGTTTCGCGCGGCGGCTCCTCGGCTCGGTCGATCGGTGGTGTGGCGGGTCGGGTGGAGCGCCAGCAGCCCCCAACTGCTGGTCGCCGCCCTTCCCGCCCGTTGCACGTCCCCAGATGTCGGCGGCGGCTCCTCTTGGCTTGGTCGATCGGTGGTGTGGCGGGTCGGGTGGAGCGGCCAGCAGCCCCCCAACTGCTGGTCGCTCGCCCTTCCCGCCCGTTGCGCAGCGTCTCCAGGTGTCGTGGCAGCTCCTCTTGGCTTGGTCGTATCGGGTGGTGTGGCGGTCGGGTGGAGCGCCAGCAGCCCCCAACTGCTGGTCGCCGCCTTCCCGCCCGTTGCGCCGCCTCCAGGTGTCGGCGGCGGCTCCTCTGGCTCGGTCGTATCGGTGGTGTGGCGGGTCGGGTGGAGCGCCAGCAGCCCCCAACTGCTGGTCGCCGCCCTTCCCGCCCGTTGAGCGTCTCCAGGTTTCGGCGGCGGCTCCTCTCGGCTCAGTCGTATCGGTGGTGTGGCGGGTCGGATGGAGCGGCCAGCAGCCCCCCAACTGCTGGTCGCTCGCCCTTCCCGCCCGTTGCATGTCCCCAGATGTCGGCGGCGGCTCCTCTTGGCTTGGTCGTATCGGTGGTGTGGCGGGTCGGGTGGAGCGGCCAGCAGCCCCCCAACTGCTGGTCGCTCGCCCTTCCCGCCCGTTGTGCGTCTCCAGGTGTCAGTGGCAGCTCCTCTCGGCTTGGTCGTATCGGTGGTGTGGCGAGTCGGGTGGAGCGCCAGCAGCCCCAACTGCTGGTCGCCGCCCTTCCCGCCCGCTGCGCGCCTCCAGATGTCGGCGGCGGCTCCTCTTGGCTCGGTCGTATCGGTGGTGTGGCGGGTCGGATGGAGCGCCAGCAGCCCCCAACTGCTGGTCGCCGCCCTTCCCGCCCGTTGCGCGTCTCCAGGTGTCGGCGGGTGGAGCGGCCAGCAGCTCCTCTCGGCTTCGGTCGATCGGTGGTGTGGCGGTCGGGTGGGTGGAGCGCCAGCAGCCCCCAACTGCTGGTCGCCGCCCTTCCCGCCCGTTGCGCGTCTCCAGGTTGCCGGCGGCGGCTCCTCTCGGCTTGGTCGTATCGGTGGTGTGGAGGGTCGGGTGGAGCGGCCAGCAGCCCCCAACTGCTGGTCGCCGCCCTTCCCACCCGTTGCGCGTCTCCAGGTTTCGGGCGGCGGCTCCTCTTGGCTCGGTCGAATCGTGGTGTGGCGGGTCGGGTGGAGCGCCAGCAGCCCCCAACTGCTGGTCGCCGCCCTTCCCGCCCGTTGCACGTCTCCAGGTTTCGGCGGCGCTCCTCTTGGCTTGGTCGTATCGGTGGTGTGGCGGGTCGGGTGGAGCGCCAGCAGCCCCCAACTGCTGGTCGCCGCCCTTCCCGCCCGTTGCGCGTCTCCAGGTGTCGGGCAGCTCCTCACGGCTTGGTCGTATCGGTGGTGTGGTGAGTCGGGTGGAGCGGCCAGCAGCCCCCCAACTGCTGGTCGCTCGCCCTTCCCGCCCGTTGCGCGTCTCCAGATGTCGGCGGAGGCTCCTCTTGGCTCGGTCGTATCGGTGGTGTGGCGGGTCGGGTGGAGCGGCCAGCAGCCCCCCAACTGCTGGTCGCTCGCCCTTCCCGCCCGTTGCGCGTCTCCAGGCGTGGCGGCGGCTCCTCTTGGCTCGGTCGTATCGGTGGTGTGGCGGGTCGGGTGGAGCGGCCAGCAGCCCCCCAACTGCTGGTCGCTCGCCCTTCCCGCCCGTTGCGCGTCTCCAGGTGTCGGCGGCGGCTCCTCTCGGCTTGGTCGTATCGGTGGTGTGGCGGGTCGGGTGGAGCGCCAGCAGCCCCCAACTGCTGGTCGCCGCGCCCTTCCCCCGCCCGCTTGCGCGCGTCTCCAGGTGTGGCGGGTCGGGTGGGCGGCGGCTCCTCTTGGCTCGGTCGTATCGGTGGTGTGGCGGGTCGGTGGAGCGCCAGCAGCCCCCAACTGCTGGTCGCCGCCCCTTCCCGCCCGTTGCTCGTCTCCAGGTGTCGGCGGCGGCTCCTCTTGGCTCGGTCGCGATCGGTGGTGTGGCGGGTCGGGTGGAGCGCCAGCAGCCCCCAACTGCTGGTCGCCGCCTTCTTCCCGCCCGCTGCGCGCCTCCAGATGTCGGCGGCGGCTCCTCTTGGCTCGGTCGTGATCGGTGGTGTGGCGGTCGGGTGGAGCGCCAGCAGCCCCAACTGCTGGTCGCCGCCCTTCCCTTCTGGTCGCCGCGCGGCTCCCTTGGCTCGGTCTATCGGTGGTGTGGCGGGTCGGGTGGAGCGCCCAGCCCCAACTGCTGGTCGCCGCCCTTCCCGGCGGCTCCTCAGGTTGGCTCCTCTTTGGTCGTATCGGTGGTGTGGCGGGTCGGGTGGAGCGCCAGCAGCCCCCAACTGCTGGTCGCCGCCCTTCCCGCCCGCTGCGCGCGTCTCCAGGTGTCGGCGGCGGCTCCTCTTGGCTTGGTCGTATCGGTGGTGTGGCGCGGGGTCTGGGGTGGAGCGCCAGCAGCCCCCAACTGCTGGTCGCCGCCCTTCCCGCCCGCTGCGCGTCTCCAGGTGCCGCGGCGGCTCCTCTCGGCTCGGTCGTCCCGGTGGTGTGGCGGGTCGGGTGGAGCGCCAGCAGCCCCAACTGCTGGTCGCCGCCCTTCCGCCCGTTGCGCGTCTCCAGGTGTCGGGCGGCGGCTCCTCTTGGCTTCGGTGATCGGTGGTGTGGCGGGTCGGGTGGAGCGCCAGCAGCCCCCAACTGCTGGTCGCCGCCCTTCCCGCCCGTGCGCGCGTCTCCAGGTTTCGCGGCGGCTCCTCTTGGCTCGGTCGTATCGGTGGTGTGGCGGGTCGGGTGGAGCGGCCAGCAGCCCCCAACTGCTGGTCGCCGCCCTTCCCGCCCGTTGCGCGTCTCCAGGTGTCGGCGGCGGCTCCTCTTGGCTTGGTCGTATCGGTGGTGTGGCGGGTCGGGTGGAGCGCCAGCAGCCCCCAACTGCTGGTCGCCTCTTCCTGCCGGTCGTCTCCAGGTGTCGTGACGCTCCTCTTAACTTGGTCGTATGGTGGTGTGGCGGGTCCGGTGGAGCGTAGCAGCTAACTGCTGGTCGCTCATGCTTCCGCGTGCCAGCGTCTCCAAGTGCGGCTCCTCTTGGCTCGAGCGTATCGATGGTGTATGAAGCGGTCGGGTGGAGCAGCCAACAGCTAACTGCTGTCGCTCGCGCCCGCCCGCCGTTGCTCGTCTCCGGGTGTTGGCGACTGGCTCCATCTGCGCCTCGGTCACTAACTCGGTGTTGGTGGGTCGGGGTGGGAGCAACCAGGCCCAACTGCTGGTAGCTGCCCTTCCGCCCGTTCTTGGCGTCTCGATGTCGGCAACGCTCCTCTTGCTCGGTGCGTGCCTGGTGGTGTGGCGGGTGCGGTGGGCGAAGCGCAGCCCAACTGCTGGTGGCTCGCCCTTCGGCCATTGCGGCGTCTCCAGGCGTCGCGGCGGCCTCTTGGCTTCCGGTCGTCTGTCGGTGGTGTGTGCGGTCGGGTGGAAGCGACCAGCAGCCCCAACTGCTGATCGCTCGCCCTTCCCGCCGTTCTTATCTCCAGGTGCGGCGCGGCTCTTGGCTCGGTCGTGATCGGTGTGGCGGGTCGGGTGGAGCGCCAGCAGCCCCCAACTGCTGGTCGCCGCCCTTCCCGCCCTTCTTGGCGCGTCGTCTCCAGGGTCGGTCGCCAGCGGCGGCTCCTCTTGGCTTGGTCGCGGCGGCGTATCGGTGGTGTGGCGGGTCGGGTGGAGCGGCCAGCAGCCCCAACTGCTGGTCGCCGCCCTTCCCGCCCGCAGCGCGTCTCCAGGTGTCGGCGCGCTCCTCTTGGCTCGGTCGATCGGTGGTGTGGCGGTCGGGTGGAGCGCCAGCAGCCCCCAACTGCTGGTCGCCGCCTTCTTCCCACCCGTTGCACGTCTCAGGTTTCGGCGGCGGCTCCTCTCGGCTTGGTCGATCGGTGGTGTGGCGGGTCGGGTGGAGCGCCAGCAGCCCCCAACTGCTGGTCGCCGCCCTTCCCGCCCGTTGCGCGTCTCCAGGTGTCGTGCGGCGGCTCCTCACGGCTTGGTCGTATCGGTGGTGTGGTGGGTCGGGTGGAGCGCCAGCAGCCCCCAACTGCTGGTCGCCGCCCTTCCCGCCCCGTTGCGCGTCTCCAGATGTCGGCGGAGGCTCCTCTTGGCTCGGTCGTATCGGTGGTGTGGCGGGTCGGGTGGAGCGGCCAGCAGCCCCCAACTGCTGGTCGCCGCTCTTCCCGCCTGTTCGCGCATCTCCAGGTGTCGGGGCGGCTCCTCTTGGCTTGGTCATTATCGGTGGTGTGGCGGGTCGGGTGGAGCGGCCAGCAGCCCCCAACTGCTGGTCGCCGCCCTTCCCGCCCGTTGCGCGTCTCCAGGTGTCGGCGGCGGCTCCCTCGGCTTGGTCGGTCGTATCGGTGGTGTGGCGGGTCGGGTGGAGCGGCCAGCAGCCCCCAACTGCTGGTCGCCGCCCTTCCCGCCCGTTGCGCGTCTCCAGGTGTCGGGCGGCGGCTCCTCTTGGCTCGGTCGTATCGGTGGTGTGGCGGGTCGGGTGGAGCAACCAGCAGCCCCCAACTGCTGGTCGCCGCCCTTCCCGCCCGTTGCGTCTCCAGGTGTCGTGGCGGCTCCTCTTGGCTTGGTCGATCGGTGGTGTGGCGGGTCGGGTGGAGCGGCCAGCAGCCCCCAACTGCTGGTCGCCGCCTTCCCCCGCCCGCCGTGGCAGCTCCTCTGGCAGGCGGGTGGCCGGTGGGTGGAGCGGCCAGCAGCCCTGGCTGGCTCCTCTTGGCTCGGTCGGCTCCTCGGTGGTGTGGCGGTGGGTCGGGTCGGGTGGAGCGCCAGCAGCCCCCAACTGCTGGTCGCCGCCCTTCCCGCCCGTTGCGCGTCTCCAGGTGCCGGCGGCGCTCCTCTCGCCGGTCGTATCGGTGGTGTGGCGGGTCGGGTGGAGCGCCAGCAGCCCCCAACTGCTGGTCGCCGCCCTTCCCGCCCGTTGCGCGTCTCCAGGTGCCGGGGCGGCGGCTCCTCTTGGCTCGGTCGTATCGGTGGTGTGGCGGGTCGGGTGGGCGGCCAGCCCCAACTGCTGGTCGGCTCGCCCTTCCCGCCGCGTTCGCGCATCTTCAGGCGGCGGCTTACACTCTGCTCGAGCTCTATCGGTGGTGTGCGGGTCGGTGGAGGGCGGCCAGCAGCCCCCAACTGCTGGTGGCTCGCGCCCTTCCCGGCCGTTGCGTCTCTCAGGCGTCAGCGGTGGCTCCTCTTGGCTCATGGCTATCGGTGGTGTGGCGGGTCAGGTGGAGCAGCCAACCCAGCCACGGCTGCTGGTGCTCGCCCTTCCCAGTGGTGCGATCTTCAGATCGCCGGCAGCTTCTCTTGGCTTGGTCGTGTCGGTGGTGTGCGGGTGGTGGAAGCTGACCAGCAGCCCCAACTGCTGGTCGCTCGCCCTTCCCGCCCGTTGCGTCTCAAATTTGGCGGCTGGCCTCTTGGCAGGGTATCGGTGGTGTGCGGGTCAGGTGCGGCCAGCAGCCCCCAACTGCTGTTAAGCTAAGCCCTTCCCCGTTCGCATCTTCAGGTGTTGGCGGCGGCTCCTCTTGGCTCGTTTGTATCGGTGGTGTGCGGGTCGGGTGGAAGCGGCCAGCAGCCCCCCAACTGCTGGTCGCTCGCCCTTCCCGCCCGTTGCGCGTCTCCAGGTGTCGGCGGCGGCTCCTCTTGGCTTGGTCGTATCGGTGGTGTGGCGGGTCGGGTGGAGCGCCAGCAGCCCCCAACTGCTGGTCGCCGCCCTTCCCGCCCGTTGCGCGTCTCCAGGTGTGGCGGCGGCTCCTCTTGGCTTCGGTCGTATCGGTGGTGTGGCGGGTCGGGTGGAGCGGCCAGCAGCCCCCCAACTGCTGGTCGCTCGCCCTTCCCGCCCGTTGGGCGTCTCCAGGTGTCGGCGGCGGCTCCTCTTGGCTCGGTCGTATCGGTGGTGTGGCGGGTCGGGTGGAGCGGCCAGCAGCCCCAACTGCTGGTCGCTCGCCCTTCCCGCCCGTTGCGCGTCTCCAGGTGCCGGCGGCGGCTCCTCTTGGCTCGGTCGTATCGGTGGTGTGGCGGGTCGGGTGGAGCGGCCAGCAGCCCCCCAACTGCTGGTCGCTCGCCCTTCCCGCCCGTTGCGCGTCTCCAGGTGCCGGCGGCGGCTCCTCTTGGCTCGGTCGTATCGGTGGTGTGGCGGGTCGGGTGGAGCGGCCAGCAGCCCCCCAACTGCTGGTCGCTCGCCCTTCCCGCCCGTTGCGCGTCTCCAGGTGCCGGCGGCGGCTCCTCTTGGCTCGGTCGTATCGGTGGTGTGGCGGGTCGGGTGGAGCGCCAGCAGCCCCCAACTGCTGGTCGCCGCCCTTCCCGCCGCGTCTCTCTCCAGGTGCCGCGCGGCTCCTCTTGGCTCGGTCGTATCGGTGGTGTGGCGGGTCGGGTGGAGCGGCCAGCAGCCCCCAACTGCTGGTCGCCGCCCTTCCCGCCGCTCCGTTGCGCGTCTCCAGGTGCCGGGCGGCTGGGCTCGCTCCCGCCTCTTGGCTCAGGGCTCATCGGTGGTGTGGCGGGTCGGGTGGAGCGGCCAGCAGCCCCCCAACTGCTGGTCGCTCGCCCTTCCCGCCCGTTGCTCGTCTCCAGGTGCCGGCGGCGGCTCCTCTTGGCTCGGGCTCATCGGTGGTGTGGCGGGTCGGGTGGAGCGGCCAGCAGCCCCCCAACTGCTGGTCGCTCGCCCTTCCCGCCCGTTGCGCGTCTCCAGATGTCGGCGGCGGCTCCTCTTGGCTCGGTCGTATCGGTGGTGTGGCGGGTCGGGTGGAGCGGCCAGCAGCCCCCCAACTGCTGGTCGCTCGCCCTTCCCGCCCGTTGCGCGTCTCCAGGTGTCGGTGGCGGCTCCTCTTGGCTCTGTCGTATCGGTGGTGTGGCGGGTCGGGTGGAGTGGCCAGCAGCCCCCCAACTGCTGGTCGCTCGCCCTTCCCGCCCCCGCCCGCGCGTCTCCAGGTGTCGGCGGCGGCTCCTCTTGGCTCGGTCGTATCGGTGGTGTGGCGGGTCGGGTGGAGCGGCCAGCAGCCCCCCAACTGCTGGTCGCTCGCCCTTCCCACCCGTTGCCGCGTCTCAGCGCGTGGCGGCTCCTCTTGGCTCGGTCGTGTCGGTGGTGGGCGGGTGAGTGGCGGGCTTAACCCCAACGCTGGTAGCAGCTTCCCCAACTGTCTCTGGGTCGCCGCTTCGCCCCTTCCCCGCCCCCAACTGCTGGTACCTCGCCCTTCCGCCCAGGGAAGGCCGCGGCGGCTCCTCTTGGCTCGGTCATATCGGGTGGTGTGGCGGGGTGGTGGGCAGCAGCCCCCAACTGCTGGTCGCTCGCCTCCCCGCCCGTTGCGCGTCTCCAGGTGCCGTCGGCGGCTCCTCTTTGGCTCGGGTCATCGGTGGTGGTCGGTGGGTGGGCGGCCAGCAGCCCCAACTGCTGGTCATTTCGCCCTTCCCCCCGTGGCGCGTCTCGAATGCCGGGCGGGGCTCCTCTTGGCTCGGTCGTATCGGTGGTGTGGCGGGTCGGGTGGAGCGGCCAGCAGCCCCCCAACTGCTGGTCGCTCGCCCTTCCCGCCCCGTTGCTGCACGTCCCCAGATGTCGGCGGCGGCTCCTCTTGGCTTGGTTCCCGCCACTGTGTATCGGTGGTGTGGCGGGTCGGGTGGAGCGGCCAGCAGCCCCCCAACTGCTGGTCGCTCGCCCTTCCCGCCCGTTGCGCGTCTCCAGATGTCGGCGGCGGCTCCTCTTGGCTCGGTCGTATCGGTGGTGTGGCGGGTCGGTGGAGCGGCCAGCAGCCCCAACTGCTGGTCGCCGCGCCCTTCCCGCCCGTTTGCGCGTCTCCAGGTGTCGGCGGCGGCTCCTCTTGGCTCGGTCGATCGGTGGTGTGGCGGGTCGGGTGGAGCGCCAGCAGCCCCCAACTGCTGGTCGCCGCGCCCTTCCGCCCGTTGCGGCGTCTCCAGATGGTCGGCAGGCTCCTCTTGGCTTGCGTCGTATCGGTGGTGTGGCGGGTGGGTGGAGCGGCCAGCAGCCCCCAACTGCTGGTCGCTCGCCCTTCCCGCCCGTTGCGCGTCTCCAGGTGTCGGCGGCGGCTCCTCTGGCTCCGGTGGTCGATCGGTGGTGTGGCGGTCGGGTGGAGCGGCCAGCAGCCCCCAACTGCTGGTCGCTCGCCCTTCCCGCCCGCTGCGCGTCTCCAGGTGTCGGGCGGCGGCTCCTCTGGCTCGGTCGATCGGTGGTGTGGCGGGTCGGGTGGAGCGGCCAGCAGCCCCCCAACTGCTGGTCGCTCGCCCTTCCCGCCCGTTGCGCGTCTCCAGATGTCGGCGGCTCCTCTGGCTCGGTCGTGTCGGTGGTGTGGCGGGTCGGGTGGAGCGGCCAGCAGCCCCCCAACTGCTGGTCGCTCGCCCTTCCCGCCCATTGCGCGTCTCCAGGTGTCGGCGGCGGCTCCTCTTGGCTTGGTCGTATCGGTGGTGTGGCGGGTCGGGTGGAGTGCCAGCAGCCCCCAACTGCTGGTCGCTTCGCCCTTCCCGCCGTTGCACGTCTCCAGGTGTCGGGCGGCGGCTCCTCTTGGCCGTGGTCGATCGGTGGTGTGGCGGGTCGGGTGGAGCGCCAGCAGCCCCCAACTGCTGGTCGCTCGCCCTTCCCCGCCGTTGCGCGTCTCCAGATGTCGGCTCCTCTCCCGGCTTGGTCGTATCGGTGGTGTGGCAGGTCGGGTGGAGCGCCAGCAGCCCCCAACTGCTGGTCGCCGCCCTTCCCCCGTTCGCGGCGTCTCCAGGTGTCGGCGGCGGCTCCTCTCCGCTCGGTCAGATCGGTGGTGTGGCGGGTCGGGTGGAGCGGCCAGCAGCCCCCAACTGCTGGTCGCTCGCCCTTCCCCCGCCGCGCCTCCAGATGTCGGCGGCGGTTGGCTCGGTCGATCGGTGGTGTGGCGGTTTCGGGTGGAGCGCCAGCAGCCCCCAACTGCTGGTCGCCGCCCTTCCCGCCTTGCGTGTCTCCAGATGTCGGTGGCGGCTCTCGGCGCCGTCGTATCGGTGGTGTGGCGGGGTTGGGTGGAGCGGCCAGCAGTTCAACTGCTGGTCGCCGCCCTTTCCGCCCATTGCGCGTCTCCAGGTGTCGGCGCTCTCTTCGGCTCCGGTCGTATCAGTGGTGTGGCGGGTTGGGTGGGCGGCCAGCAGCCCCCAACTGCTGGTCGCCGCCCTTCCCGGCGTTAGCGTGTCTCCAGGCGTCGCGGTGGCCCCTCTTGGCTTGGTCGTATCGGTGGTGTGCGGGTCAGGTGGAGGCGGCCAGCAACCCCCAACTGCTGGTCGCTCGCCCTTCCCGGTCGTTCGCGCATCTTCCAGATGTCGGCGGTTCTCCTGGCTCGGTCGTGTCCGTATTGGTGGTGGCGGGTTGGTGGGTGGGCGGCGGCCCCCCCAACGCTGCTGGTCGCTCGCCCTTCGGCCGTTGCGCGTGTCTCTGGAGTGTCGGTGGCCTCTTGGCTTGGTCCTTCGGTGGTGTGCGAGGTGGTGGGCAGCCAGCAGCCCCCAACTTTGCTGGTCGCTCGCCCTTCCGCCCGTTGCGCATCTTCAGGCGTCGCGGCGGGTTCTCCTACGGCTTCGGTCGTATCGGTGGTGTGTGCCGGGTTGGGTGGAGCGGCCGGCGGCCCCCAACTGCTGGTCGCCGCCCTTCCCGCCCGTTGGTCTCCAGGTTTCGGCAGCGGCTCCTCTCGGCTTGGTCGTATCGGTGGTGTGGCGGGTTGGGTGGAGCGGCCAGCAGCCCCCCAACTGCTGGTCGCTCGCCCTTCCCACCCGTTGCACGTCCCCAGATGTTGGCGGCGGCTCCTCTCGGCTCGGTCGTATCGGTGGTGTGGCGGGTCGGGTGGAGCGGCCAGCAGCCCCCCAACTGCTGGTCGCTCGCCCTTCCCGCCCGTTGCGCGTCTCCAGGTGTCGGCGGCAGCTCCTCTCGGCTCGGTCGTATCGGTGGTGTGGCGGGTCGGGTGGAGCGGCCAGCAGCCCCCCAACTGCTGGTCGCTCGCCCTTCCCGCCCGTTGCGCGTCTCCAGGTGTCGGCGGCGGCTCCTCTTGGCTTGGTCGTATCGGTGGTGTGGCAGGTCGGGTGGAGCGGCCAGCAGCCCCCCAACTGCTGGTCGCTCGCCCTTCCCGCCCGTTGCGCGTCTCCAGGTGTTGGCGGCGGCTCCTCTTGGCTTGGTCGTATCGGTGGTATGGCAGGTCGGGTGGAGCGCCAGCAGCCCCCAACTGCTGGTCGCCGCCCTTCCTGCCGTTTGCGCGTCTCCAGGTTTCGGCGGCGGCTCCTCTTGGCTTGGTCGATCGGTGGTGTGGCAGGTCGGGTGGAGCGCCAGCAGCCCCAACTGCTGGTCGCCGCCCTTCCCGCCCGTTGCGCGCCTCCAGGTTTCGCGCCGCTCCTCTTGGCTTGGTCGTATCGGTGGTGTGGCGGGTCGGTGGAGCGGCCAGCAGCCCCCAACTGCTGGTCGCCGCCCTTCCCGCCCGCTGCGTCTCCAGGTGTCGGCGGCGGCTCCTCTTGGCTCGGTCGTATCGGTGGTGTCGCGGGTCGGGTGGAGCGGCCAGCAGCCCCCAACTGCTGGTCGCCGCCCTTCCCGCCCGTTGCGCGTCTCCAGGTGTCGGCGGCGGATCCTCTTGGCTCGGTCGTATCGGTGGTGTGGCGGGTCGGGTTTGCCAGCAGCCCCCAACTGCTGGTCGCCGCCCTTCCCGGCCGTTGCGTGTCTCAGGGTGTCGTCGGCGGGTCATCTCGGCTCAGACAAATAGACAAGGATGAGGAAAAAACATTCAGAAATGAATAGGAACACTTCAAGTACTCACAAAATCTTGCATACTCTTATACCCACCCTCCCTCCCTCCTACCTACCTATCCCTACCCTCTCCCTCCTTCCTACCTACCTATCCACCCCTCACATACACCCCTTGCATACACACAAACAATTGCGCGCTCACATACCATTCACTCACATACACATTTACACATACTTGCACAGGAAACTCTACGTCCATGCTCACTATTGCCCTCTTAATTGGAGTGGGATACTCGCGTCAATACACACTTGGGAGTGCGCCGTGTGGGTCCGCTAATGACGCTGGTGATTAGCCGACGAGAGTCAGCACGCCCGAACGCTTGTTACAGCGCCGTATTTAGTCCGTTAGGGGCGTGGAGTAGTTCATGGAGCCAAGACTAAGTCGCCGTCTGAGTCGGCTAATGGCTCCGGGAACCACTCCTGGTCACCACTTTAAGAGGGGCAAAATAATGAGCAGGAGCAAAGTTACTGCTGCTTGATTGAGAGGATCGTGTTCCCTTCTTTCTGTTTCTCTTATCCACGGGATCTCTGGCCTGTTCGCACTGGCAAACTTTCTTTTCCCCAATCCCAACCTTGTTTCCTGGACTGCAACTTTCAAGTGAGTCGACCCTGTGCTTAACAACTCTTGGTGGTTGATGTATACCTTAGTTTTTGAATATGCCCTCTGGTGATTTCTGAAGACGGGTAGGAGGAGGAGGAGGAGGAGAAAGATTCAGGCTTCAAGTCCAGCTTCGAGGAGCTTCACAGGACCTCTTGTTAGTGTTATATGTGAAGGATCTTGGCCCCGAATCCAGCTTCATCGGGGCTTCAGAAGACCTCGCGTCAGTATAGTAATAAACTGAAGACGTGAAGGATTCTGGCTGAGAGAGAGAGAGAGAGAGAGAGAGAGAGAGAGAGAGAGAGAGAGGGGTCGGTGGCCTGATGCGTCTTCTTCACTGCCTTCTATCCAAGGCATCATCCTCCACCAAACCTCTTCTCTCCCTATCTTCCTTCACTTTATCTCGCCACCTAATTCTCCGTCTTCCTCTCGATCTTCTTCCTCTAACAAGTTCTCTAAAGACTCCTGCCACTCTCCAGCCCTTCTCTGTAGGTCCTCCTCATCCTCAGCAATAATGACCAGATCAACAGCGTAGAACAATTCCCACAGCACTTCATTCCTGATCTCAACACATCCATGACCAGCACAAACAAAAATGGTGTAATCCAACACTAACTTCAAAGTTTTTCGTTTCCCCAACTGATCATATTACTTTTGAGCTCGTTCCCTGACATATCATCTCGACCAGCCTAGTCAACTTTTCTGGGCCTTTCCTCTTCCTCTTTCTCCAGGTCTATAAATGCACCATAAAGCTCCTGGTTTCCCTCTAGCCTCTTTTCCTGCAGCTGTCTTACTATGAAGATGGCCTTCTCTGTCCTCTTCCTTTGTGAGCCATGCTGCTGTCTCCGATCTTTAATGTTCTCTTCATCTCATCCAGTATCCTCTCTAAAATTTTGCTCACCGAAAAAAATTGTCCGAAGAAAAATTCTCTATTTTCTTTCTTTCTTTCTTCTTTTCAAGTAACTTTTCTTGTTAATGAAAAACGCCATCATCAGGAAGTTGATGTTGATTTGATACATTACTATCTTCCTGCATAGGAGAAAATTTCTTCTTTTCATCTTTTTGTTGAAGATGTCAATCACAGAAATTATCTATATTGAAAAGACTGATCAACTTTTGGGACGTTTCTTACCCAGGACATTCTGAAGTAATTTGAATCATATCTTAATTATAATAAAGCTTTGCGATATAAAAAATTATTTTATATGCATTTTCACAAACAACAAAATTCTCTATATTTTATCTATAATGGAGACTTCACTTGATTCTGGAAACATAATTATTTTGTTGTCTCCTTGACTTAAAGCCTTCGCTATTATTATTTATTTATTTATTTATATATTAATTAATATTTATGTTTACATAAAAAGCAATCACTTCCCAACACTTTGATGTTCATTGATGAGGCTTTTGAAGTCAAATACAGTTTTATGCAAATCAGTTGTCTTGTGTTTTATTTATCCGTTGATGATGCGGTCCACTAAGATACAGTTCTCTCTCTCTCTCTCTCTCTCTCTCTCTCTCTCTCTCTCTCTCTCTCTCTCTCTCTCTCTCTCTGTAAGGCTTGAGTTACATTATTTATTGTGAGCGTTGATTGGGTAAAATTTTAGCGTGCTTGGGGAAGCATTAGTGCGAAAGGAAAAATAATATAGGTGCTCTTAGTTACTAAACGTAGGCTCTCATGCATGTATTTTAAATACAGTCAATTTAAATCTCTGTGCATTTTTATTCAGCGTCTTTGAAAAAGTAATGACATCATTATGATGTACGGTATGTGAGGTATACACACACACACACACACATATATAAATAAAAATAAAATCCACAAAGGAAGGGGAAACACTGGAGTGCTGCGAGGCCTTTCGACACTTTCGTCCTTTACTTAGCAGACTGAAGAAATATAAAAGTCTGCTAAGTAAAGGACGAAAGAGTCGAAAGGCCTCGCAGCACTCCAGTGTTTCCCTTTCCTTCGTGGATTTTATCTTTATTTATATATTCATCACGTTCCATATTTTCGTGATTCAGTTATACACACATATATATATATGTGTGTGTGTGTGTGTGTGTGTGTGTGTGTGTGTGTGTGTGTGAGAGAGAGAGAGAGACAGAGAGAGCGTGTGTGTGTTTGTGTCAATTGATTTATACTTTCATACAGTGAATTCAGACATTAAATATTACTCCAACTGTCTAACCATCTCCCAAAAAGAAAAGCTATTTCCTATTTTCTGTATTCCCTCAATCTCAGACTCTTCTAAGGCCCTTTACCGCTGTTAATGACACGAGGAAAATTCTATATTTGTCCAAGAACGACGATGTCCTTGCAAGCGACTGACTCGGACATTTCTCGCAATTAAGCGCCACCCAAAACGAAACGAGTTATAATTGTGAACCTCCTCCTCATTAGCAGCGAAGCCAACTGGCATTTTTTTTTCCTAGGCGGATTTTCTAATTAGCTTTGTCCGTCGCCTACTCATCCGTCAGAAGTGTAGCGCCCTGGCTGGATTTGTTTCCGTTCGTTGGCTCTGTCAGATGAAAAATGGCTTGTTTACGTTCCTAGAGGGCCCTTTGCATGGAGTGCTCTCCCTGCTTTTGCCCTTTATTCTTAGGAATGCGTGACCATAATTAAATTCTGTTGGAATTCAGGAACTTTTGTTAGACTTCACGAATTGAACTGAATATAGAATTTAGGCCAAAGGCCAAGCACCGGGGCCTATGAGGTCAATCAACGCTGAAACGGAAATTGACAGTAAGAAGGTTTGGGAGGTGTAACAGGAGGAAAACCTCAAAGCAGTTGCACTATGAATCAATTGTTAGGAGAGGGTGGAAAGTAAGAAGGAAGAAAGAGAATATGAAAGGAGGACAGTAAAAGGAACGAAAGGGGTTGCAGTTAGGGGCCGAAGGCACGCTGCAAAGAACCCTAAGTAATGCCTACAGTGCACCGCATGAGGCGCACTGATGGCACTACCTCCCTACGGGGGTTAGACTTCATGGACTTTGTATTTCATCTGTATTATTTCGTAACAAGTAATGTCTCATCTTTCGCTCTGATGGTCGTCCCGTCATTGACTACTTTAGGTCAAGTCTGGTATTGAAAACAAAATTATATTTTTGGGGTTCATTGGTACTCACACCTTTTTGACCCTCAGCATTTCGAGGTTTTTTGTTTGTGTACGTAGGAACATCAAAAGATTCGTGATTAAAGCTATACATAGGACCTACGTTCATTTATGTTAAAGATGGTTATCAATGTATGATTTCACCCAGCTACTATTTATGAATGCTGATTTTGAGGGAAGCAGAATCTGTCCAAGATATTGAAGTAGATCTTTTTTGTAGATGTGTAAATGTTGGCGTGTGTTACCTGAATTTATTTTAGACGGGAAGCTGATTTATATTTGTATTTAATTCGGTTGCTTCGACGCATTTTCATTGAATGAAGATTATTTTGTCGGGGTGTTGAAATATCTTAATGACTTACACTCTCTCTCTCTCTCTCTCTCTCTCTCTCTCTCTCTCTCTCTCTCTCTCTCTCTCTCTCTCTCTCTCTCTCTCTCTATATATATATATATATATATATATATATATATATATATATATATATATATATATATATATATATATATATATATATATATATATATATATATATATATATATATATATATATATATATATATATATATATATATATATATATATATATATATAGAGAGAGAGAGAGAGAGAGAGAGAGAGAGAGAGAGAGAGAGAGAGAGAGAAGAGAGAGAGAGAGAGATTCATTCCTTCTAAGATAAAATATTATTGTTTCTTTTAGTACCAGAGTTTTATTTCCTAAAACATATATGTAAATTTGATGCCCAAAGAAAATTTGTACTTAGGTAACGAACCTCTCAAATTTAAACAGATCTTTATTTTAGATTTATGATTTGTTTTTCTAGGCGCCTTTTCCAAGGCGGTTGCTGTTTTGGTTTCTGTTGGGTTGGTTATTATTATTATTCAGAGGATGAACCCTATTCATATGGAACAAACCCACAACAGGGGCCATTTGCTTGAAATTCAAGCTTCCAAAGAATATTATGGTGTTCATTAGAAAGAAGTAACGGAAGGTAATGGGAAATACAGAAAGAAAAGATCATTTATTAAAAAAGAAAAAATAAATTGATAAATAGAAAGAGAAGTCAACGTCAGATATGAAATGTACATTATTATTATTATTATTATTATTATTATTATTATTATTATTATTATTATTATTATTATTATTCAGAGGATGGACCCCATTTATATGGAACAAGCCCACCACAGGAGCCATTGACTTGAAATTCAAGTTTCCAAAGGTTATTATTATTATATTATTATTATTATTATTATTATTATTATTATTATTATTATTATTATTATTATTATTATTATTATTATTATTCAGAAGATGAACCCTATTCATATGGAACAAGCCCACCACAGGAGCCATTGGCTTGAAATTCAAGCTTCCAGAGAATATTATGGTGTTCATTAGAAAGGAGTAGCATGTTTTATTATGTTCATTTATTTGACATTCTTTAATTTATTGCAATTAAACAAAATAATCCTGAAAATGTCAATTTTCCTACTAAGATAAATTAGTACCCTAACTTATTTCAAAGCTGTAATTGGTCTGTGAAAAAAGAAAGATTTCGTTTGCCTTGCATCCAGCTGGTCTGTGAAAGATATTGGTGAATTAGTATTCTATGAAGAACATGTTTGAAAATGTAAAAATATATATTTTGTTGATTTTCGCTTTTCTGAAAGTAATATATGACGTGCGTCACGGAAAACAAAGTCTTTTAGAAGTCTCATAGAACATACAAACAGGTCAAAGTTAATTCAGTGTAGACTGAAAACAACAGATTTAAATATGAAAGACTGAATTTTCTCCTCATTTGAAATGTGAGTAGATGGAATTACTCATCATCCAACTCTTGCCAATTGTGCAAATCTTACTTGAGTATCATTGTTTTCCTGTGCCCCATAATATTCCCCTTAGCGTCGTTTGGTAACCATAAACCTAGTATTCCCAAACTTCGGTATATGCCAAAGCACCCACACCCCGTCGGGGGGATAGTGCCGTGCATCTCACGCGGCGCACGGTAGGCATTACTTAAGGTTCTTTTGCAGCATACCTTCTACCCCCAGCTGCAACCGCTTTCATTCCTTTGACTGTACCTCCGTTCATTGTCTCTCATTTCCATCTTACTTTCCTCAACCCTCTCCTAACAATTGTTTCATAGTGTAACTGTGAGGTTTTCCTCTTGTTACAGCTTTAAAACAGTTTTACTTTCAATTTCCGTTTCAGCGCTGAATGACCTCAGTGGTCCCAGCGCTTGGCCTTTGGCCTGAATTTTATATTCCATTCCATTCCAAAGCAACGGCAGTCTTGTGACTGCCAGGATCCTCCAATCCCCGAAGGAAACGGGGTCTTCACCCAGCCCACCTTTAGGACACAAGAATAGTAATATTCCCCTGAGCGCCGTTGGTAGCCATAAACCCAGTTTTCCCAAACTTCGGTATATACCAAAGCACCCACAGTCTTATTATTGTCAGGTTCCTCCAATTCCCGAAGGAATCGGGGTCTTCGCCCTGCCCACCTTCAGGACATTACAAGGAATAGCGGAAAGTGTCCCGTTCCCAAGGAGGCGCCTTTCGATCGTCTGCATTGTGGTTTAAAATTAAGTAATTTTCGTTGTCATTTTTTTTTTTTTTTATCTCGCGTCCTAGAAAACTGTCAGGATGCCTCTGTGATTTTTTTTTTTTGTGGGGTTTGTGGGGGGGCGGGGGGGGGGACGAGAAGCGAATAAACTGACTATCTCCTTGGACAATAACTCAGTGCCAGATACCGCCAGTTTTCTTTTCGAAAGCTTCGTTACAGGAGAGCTGCAGTATCGGCCACTGCTTAATTTTTTTTCTTTTATTTTTGGCAATATAGACGCATTTTTCAGAAACTTATTTTTTTATTCTCAAAAATTCCCCATAGAAAGACCTCAGAATAAGATTTAGACATTGCTTATGTTTTTTTTTTCTTTGCAATGCGGACGCAATTTTAAGAAACTTTTTTTTGTTCGATTCTCAGGACTTCCTCATTTATCGTAATGACAGTTCTTAAAAAGACCTCAAAATAATAAAATAAATATACAGTTATATATATATATATATATATATATATATATATATATATATATATATATATATATATATATATATATATATATATATATATATATATATATATATATATATATATATTTATATATTCTTTATTATTCTGAGGTCTTTGTAAGAACTGTCATGACGATAAATGAAGAAGTCCTGAGAACCGAACAAAATAAAGTTTCTTAAAATTGCGTCCATATTGCAAAGAAAAAAAAAAACGTAAGCAGTGCCTAAATCTTATTCTGAGGTCTTTCCATGGGGAATTTTTGAGAATTAAAAAAAAAAAAGAAGTTTCTGAAAAATACGTCTTTATTGCCCTCGCTCCCCCCCCCAAAAAAAAATTAAGCAGTGGCCGATACTGCAGCTCTCCTGTAACGAAGCTTTCGAAAAGAAATCTTGCGGTATCTGGCACTGAGTTATTGTCCAAGGAGATGGTCAGATTATTCGCTTCTCGCACCCCCCCCCCAAAAAAAAATCACAGAGGCAGCCTGACAGTTTTCCAGGACGCGAGATAAGAGAATGTATATATATGTATGTATGTATGTATACATATACATACATACATACATATATATATATATATATATATATATATATATATATATATATATATATATATATATATATATATATATATATATATATATATATGCAGTAATATCTGGATAATATCTGGACAAATTAATGAGACAGTCAGAACAGTAATATTTGGATAAAAGGGACAGTTAGAACAGTAATATCAGGATAAAAGAGACAGTCAGCACAAGGAGGTGCGGGAAAATATTTTGGAGTCCTTCCGAGTTTTCCTGGGTTGGTCAACTAGTATATAATATATATATATATATATATATATATATATATATATATATATATATATATATATATATATATATATATATATATAAACAGGAAATGGTGATTTCCGCGAAAAAACCAATTTGATAACTCATTCATCCCCCTCACATCAAAATAGTGAAACTCTGCCCCCGTCAGGTTTTCCCCGAGTCATTCAGTTTACAGCTTTTCAAGATGCTAATGATTGAGTCATCACCTGAGAAATATTGTTCCTCAACTTCCTTCCCTTCTTTTCTCCCTTTGCTTTTACAGAGCCGAGCTTTAATGTGGGCATAGTATTGACGGTCTCAGTCTCTTAGCTTTCAAAAAATAAGTAACAGCTAGTTACTTACCTCGAGGGAGCGCTTGTAATTAACAGTCTTTCTCTGTTGTTTAAGCAATAAACGTGAGATATATGTTTAACTATTTTTGGTTAATTAGGTGTCAGGTTACCTATGACCCTTCAGTAGACAATAGGAAAGCAAAATACAGTAAACTAAAGCTCCTGAAACTTCTCCCGGGGACGAGGTGCCATAGTCTGCTGAATGGTCATTAGTAATATCATCATTTGCCTTTAAGTTGTTGGTAAGGATTAGAACAAAAAGTGTTTATTTTAAATGTTAGCAATTAATTTTTCCGTGAATCGTCACAGGGCATTCTCGGGTTATTTTGCCCAACTCTTCTTTTGACATGCGCGACAGCTGGGTCCACGGGTTTATCATGTATGTGAAGGAGAGTATTAACGACAGTAGTATTTAGTGGCACCAGTAATGGTAGTAATGGTGCAAGCGATACTGGTGATAGCAGTAGTGATGATAATACTATTGATAGTTACAGTGATAGTAGCGTTAGTGATACCAGCAGTCATAATAGTGTTAATGACAGCAGCAGCTGTATATTTTCCTTTTATATAAGTTTTGGTAATAGTACTGGTGGCAGTTTTAATGGTATTAGCTTATGTTTCACTAGTAGCGATGGCAGTGCTGTTGATAGTGTACGTATATAACAATTACCATTATTAGTACTACTTTCATTATTACTACTTACTACTTAGATTTAGCCAGCCTTGTGCTGGCACGGGCTCTTGCTCTACAGTAGCCCGTATATTACCACTTGATAAGGAGAATGTTGAATCCGCGAGACAAGCTAAGGTGTACGTCCAAGAGATCAGGCAAAACAATCGAAGTATTTATGTCCATTTCAGGTTTACAGCAAAATGATAAACTACTGTAAAAATTTACATATGTTTATGTACCCTATCCAGTCTCTATAAAAACAAGCATAGTTCTCTGAAAGTATCGTTTTGAAAGTTTTCACCAAAGCAAAATATTTATATATCTTTCCAAGGGGAATTTGTAAGCAACAATTTCCGATATATTTGATAATTCACAAGAACTGATCAGAAAACTCATGCAAACACGTTTGAGAAACAGTATATATGCATATTTAATATTATATATATATATATATATATATATATATATATATATATATATATATATATATATATATGCATGCATTCCAACACATATTATTTTTTTATGTTCTCGAGAAGTTCTCGAGAAGGTGTCCAGAAGGTTAAGGAGATCACAGAGTTAAGAATTACATGTGGCAGTTAATATACAAATATACACACATATAATATGTATATATATATATATATATATATATATATATATATATATATATATATATATATATATTCACATACATATATGTATGTAGATATGTATATATACATAAATATGTATATATTTGTATGTATGTATTGTATGTAAGTATGTATGTATGTATGTATAGCATGCATATATATATATATATATATATATATATATATATATATATATATATATATATATATATATATATATATATATATATTTATTTATATTGTATATATATAAATTTACAACTTCTAATTTTGTGACAATGAGACTCCGAAAGAAGCACTTCCCTACCCCATTCTTCAAAACTGCTACAAATACCAAAAAGGAGATTCAGACGAGATTAAAAATAAAAATAAACAAAAGCGGAGTCATACGAGATATATCTGGAAAGACCGACTGGAAGGTACACTAGACCCTTTACGTAGCTCTGGCGTGAAATGAAATGGCACGAAGCAACAGAGCTACCTCTGAATTGGGAGGAATATAAGACTCGAGGAAAATGCAAAAGAATCCCACGGTGTTGGATCGAAAAGAACAATCACTCGACTTGATAACACACTGAAGAAGTGCGGGATGTGGCGACAGGTTAGTTTTAGTGTTTTTTGTTTAAGAAAAATATTGTGCCGGCTTTGTCTGTTCGTCCGCATTTTTTTCTGCCCGCACTTTTTCTGTCCGCCCTCAGATTTTAAAAGCTACTGAGGCTAGAGGACTGCAAGTTGCTATGTTGATAATCCACCCTCCAGTCATCAAACATAGCAAATTGCAGCCCTCTAGCCTCTGTAGTTTTTATCTTATTTAAGGTTAAAGTTAGCCATAAGCGTGCTTCTGGCAACGATATAGGATAGGCCACCACCGGACCGTGGTTAAAGTTTCATGGGCCGCGGCTCACACAGCATTATACCGAGACCACCGACAGATAGACCTTCATTATACGATTTAGCGGCTGCGCAGAACTCGACTGAGCCGAAGAAACTTCGGCGCACTTTTTACTTGTTTACTTCTTTGCTTGAGAAAGAACAGTGGCCGAAATGATATTCATAGAAAAGGAATAAAATAACAACTTGCGGCAGATAATGAATCCGACACGTTTCATTTGGTATTAATGGTAGAAATAAGAATATTCATGAATGTGTTCATTGTTTATTTTTACGGAGTTACGAGAGAACGTGGTGGGAAAACCAGAACAAGCAGGTGCGTCTTGATGGTAAGTGAGATGTGCGCAGCCTGATATTTGCAAAGGATCCAGTCACGGTTGGTGACGGCAAGGAGAAATTGAAAAGACTGGTGAATTAATTTGAAATTGTTTATACGAGGGTGCAAATGAAGCTGAATATTGCTGACGAAGGTGCTGTAAGGATGTATGAAGCGGCCAGTGTTTCGTTTTTATTTTTTTTTCTGGGAAAATTACTTATTGGTGAATAATAAGAATAATAATAATAATAATAAATAGATACAATATGAAGATACTCCTTTGCGCTAGTCAAACTCCTAAAGAATATACTGTTGGAAAAGGAGTAATAATAATAATAATAATAATAATAATAATAATAATAATAATAATAATAATAATAATAATAATAATAATAATAATAATACGGGAAAGGTGAAAACTGTAATGTGATTTCCGTGGTTTTTTAAATCGGACAAGCACCAACTTTCTTCTATGGCATGACATACGAATGTATGTAACAACTCCATGCAAATATGTTAACAGTTTTTCCAATGTGAAATATTTTTCCAAATCGGTTCCTTAGTTTAATGATTTTCCTAAATTTTCTAAACTGCAAAAAGATGCATTTCATGCTAGCAACATTCATGACTACAGTAAATGACAAGGTGCGGAATAGCTGAACTAACCTATTTGATAAATACATAAGTGACATGACATAATATATATATATATATATATATATATATATATATATATATATATATATATATATATATACATATATATATATATACATACATACATACATACATACATACATACATACATACATACATACATACCTTTAGTTAAACTAACAGCCGTATTATACCAATGTGTGGCACAAAATAGAAACAGATATTAATTATATTGCATACCAGAAAGTGTGAAATAAGAAACAAGTGTATCTGATGTATGCATTCAGATACATAATTAGAAAAAAAAGGCTGAATTTCGAGAAAAACAGTATGCACCAGAAATTTTGTTTGCAAAAACGCAGTCAAACCTGTATATTGCATACATATAATAATAATAATAATAATAATAATAATAATAATAATAATAATAATAATAATAATAATAATAATAATACAGAAGACGACCTTTATATCAGAGTTGTATATTTTCCAGTATGAAATACTGGACGGCTCATAACCAAAACGGGTTAATAATTTAAGACGGGAAAAACTGCCACGAATAACGATCTAAGATGAAAGTAAAACCATGATAAATAATTCAAGAGCCAAAGATGTTATTGCCAAGTCAAAAGGTATTAGACATATTCAAATGGAAGAAAATATTTAAGGACCACTGGCGGTTAGCATCCATAACAAATAAACATCGACGACAGAAAAAAAAAAACATAACCACATAATGTCTTGGCATAAAATAAAATGGGTGAAAAAGTATTGTAAAAAAAATCCAAAAGAGAAAAAATCCCACCTGGTAAATA
>NC_089795.1:79782662-79805162 GCF_040412425.1 Macrobrachium rosenbergii
TCACTGCAAGAAAAATGTGCGCTGAAGGACACCTATAAAAATAGAAACGCCAAAAGCTTGAGGGAACGCAGAGGAAAGCGTGGAATACCTTATTCTGGAAGTGCATGACATGGAGGCCTGGTGAATTACGAGGTGTCTAAGCGTGTGTAATGGTGAATCCTGACGGGTGCAACGAATTCCAAAGAGTGGCACTGGTAAACCATCACGAAAGTCTCCAGATAAATGCCTAAAATAGTATCTTGAAACCGGAATCAGGTGGGCTTATGAACTGAAGGCGATTAAAGGTGGAACTGAATTGAATTGAATATAGAATTTAGGCCAAAGACCAAGCACTGGGACCTATCAGGTCATTCAGATTTGAAATGGAGATTGACAGTAAAAGGTTTGGAAGGCGTAACAGGAGGAAAACACTATGAATCAACTGCTAAAAGAGGGTGGAGAGTAAGATGGAAGAAAGTGAATATGGAAGGAAGTACAGTAAAAGGAACGAAAGGGGTTGTAGCTAGGGGCCGAAGGCACGCTGCAAAGAACCTCAAGTAGTGCCTACAGTGCACCACATGAGGTGCACTGACGGCACTACTCCCACCCCGCCTACGTGGAATTAAAGGTGGAAATATAAAAGCTAGTTCATTTACCAAACGGAATTCCTTAGGTCTCAATTTAATAAGAAGACTAGTATTTGAAGAACAGTGCACAAAAAAGCCCCCCAAACATTACAGGAACTAAATTTCATAGGAGGAAAGTAAACACCAATACAAATCTGGAAATATTCCTCGGAGAAATCTTTATATAAACTTCCTAGTCCCAACTTTTATGAAAAGTATCACAAATCAGAAGGTCGAAGTTACCTGGCGTAAAAATGTAGCATACGGCAGGATATGGGAAAGTCCACCAGGTAAAGTAAAAAATTTTTTTGTAAAGAAAACTATATCATCTATGAGTTAGCATAGGGTATCAGAGTTATTGGAATAGAATATACAGTAGAGTAGAATTTAGGCCCAAGGGCCAAGTGCTGGGACCTATGAGGTCATTCAGCGAAAATTGGCAGTAAAAAGGCTTGAAAGGTGCAACAGGAGGAAAACCTCACAGTTGCACTATGAATCAATTGTTAGGAGAGGATGGAAAGCAAGATGGAAGAAAGAGAATATGAACGGAGGTGGTACAGTAAGAGGGATGAAAGAGGTTGCAGCTAGGGGACGAAGGGACGCTGCAAAGAACCTTAAGCAATGCATACACTGCACCGTATGGGGTGCACTGACGGCACTACCCCCTACGGGGACAGCGTTCTTGGACAACTCTAAGCCGTCTAAAGCTGTCGAAAAAAAAAAGGATCAGTTTTTGGAAAACTCGAAACTTTTTTTTTTTTTTTTGGACAACTTCAGACATCTCTTCAGCCTCCATTTTTTTGGACATCTTCAGACGTCTCTTCATCCTCCCAGACCCGTCACAAACGTTGCAGTGGGGCCGTTGTGGCACCTGGGGTCAGCAGTGCTATTAACACCTGTCACACCTGGCGCAGTCTCTTTCCCGTCACTGCGCTTCGCACCATATGCACACATCGCTTCCGATTTCCCTCGGAGCCTTTCTTGTTTGCCTCGCTTGTTAACACCTTTCCCAACAGATTAATCTACTCGTGGCTTGACCTTCCCTCGAGCTGTTTCAGGTAGTGACGAGCCTTTTGCTTGTATGGTATTAACGTTCGTGTCCTCTATATGGGATCTATAATTAACAAAAGCTTTTAAAAAAAATTGCTTGAAACTGATTGGAAATAATACAGAAGACATCTTTTCTAGAAAAAAAAAAATCCTGGTGGGACATGAGAGAAAAAGTAAAGACTAAGGTAAACGATAAGAACAGAGAAAATTGATAAATGGTGTAAGAACTGGGAAGTGATGTAAGAACTGAGAAACGATGTAAGAACTGAGAAAAGAGTAAGCGTTCAGAAAAGTTATAAGAACTGGGAAATGATGTAAGAACAGAGAAATAATGTAAGAACTCAGAAATATGTAAATGTTACGAAAAGTTAAAAGAACTTGGAAATGACGTAAGAGCTGAGAAACGATGTAAGAACTGAGAAGTATGTAAATGTTCAGAAAAGTTATAAGAACTGAGAAATGATGTAAGAACTGAAAAATAACTAAGAAATGAGAATGATGTAAGTTTAAGAAAAGCTGTAAGGACTGAGAAAAACGGCCATTTCACCAGTGGTGGTTCATACGATGACATGACAGAGCTTGACCACATGATTTAGTTTAATATAATGAGAAAAACAGGCGGCAGTAAGGGTCATTTTCCCGCGAGTATAAACCGAAGAATGACCCTTCTTGCGAGATTACCTTAAGTTCTCAGAGGACGTGAGTGGCTCCCATGCAATTACAATATGGTAATCCGCTTCGTGGAGTGTTTGCGGATGCTCACTTGCTTTGTCAACATTACTCCTCGTCATAAGCTCGCGATGATACTGTCTACCACTGAGCATGCGCATAGTCACTCAGATGGCCAAACTATTTTGGTAGTCGTCCATAAAAACTATTCCCATGACGAGGCACTTATAATGCCCATAGTAACATTTTCTGCACAAACGTTCAATATTAAATCAAATTTTTAAAAATTCTAATGAATTTATTATCCATGACCTTAACTGATTTGTTATTTTTACTCTGATTTTCCATTTTCATATTTAAATGTTCTCCTTTGTGGAAGGGTGAGTCTGAAGTTAAGGATAAGTTATCCTTAATGAATATAGATGTTCATTTATTTTGATTTTTTAGGTTATGCAAAAGTTAGTGTTCACTCATAATTTTTGTTTTTGTTTTTATGTATAACACAGTAAGACGGTCGGTGATGAAACCCACGTTTAATTGTCACGAAATTCTAAACAAGAATGTGCTAAGCAACATTATGTACTTGACTTTTAATATGCACAACGCAAATGTAACGTTACTTTAATATTGGCGTCTGCCGTCAGTTTTGACGGAAAAATACACTAAAAATAGTAATGATACTTAACGTAGTAACGGAGCTTCATTCGTGAAAATGAGCAGGTCTTGCAATTTCTAAAGGATAACGGGGTTCAGTCATAAAATAAAATTATGGAAAGCATCTAAGACATGGTTTGTTGGAACAAATAATTAAAAGACACTGTACTCCTGAAGGTAAAAGTATGAGACGGATAAACTACTGGTTATGGGATGGTAGCTGTTAAAAAATAGCCATCATCATTATGATCATCAACATAGCGTACTCATTATTATTATTATTATTATTATTATTATTATTATTATTATTATTATAAAGTATAAAAAGAAAAATAATCCGATTAGAAGTTTTACTTCAATAATCTATTAACCTCTGTTTCTCGTAAATCTTGTTATGGTAAGAGTGAACATGAAAAAAAAAGTAATATTGATAAAAATACAACATAATCGACGACGGCAACAGTGATAAAACCAAAATCAGAATATGCTGATAAGATCAACAAAAATCTGCAACACCTTCACAGCAACAAACAACGACACCAACAACAACAATTATAATAATACTAATAATTATAGTCGCACAAATTCTGAGAAGTCTTCAATGAAATAAAAAGAAAACCAGGCCGTAATCCCTGAGAAACCTCGATCCCAAAACACATCTTCCAGCGGCATCACAAAAACACTTCACGCCTTTTATCATTGTCATCGCATCCACCTATTTACTCTTCATCTTCCTCCGTCGCTTTCGCAACTTCTGCGCTCATTTGCTCTTCTGCTTAGCCTCGGAAATTCCCCCTTTATTATCCTCATTCTCGACCATTTATCCTCTCTTAAATCCTCCTTTATCCTCTCGAACGTGCCCGCAAGACGAGCGTGAAAGGCTCGCCGGAGGATTAGCTGAAGGAATGGTCGAGAATTGGGAGAGAAAATGTCATAGAAAACGGGAATGGGGGAAGTTACGATAATAGGGTACAGTTGAGGTCTTGGTTTGAAGCGCGTACTCGAAAGAAAATAAAATTCCGTAGACAAATGAAAATATGAAGGTCAGTATGCAGAAAATATTTGTTGGCAGGAAAAGTAAGAATGACAGGAAGAAAGAAAGAAAGATAGATAGAGAGAGTGAAGTCAATGTTTCCCTTGTACTTCTCAGCTGGCTTTTGGCCCTCGTTAGACTACTGCCGATTAGCACGCATTATATATGCACGCATATATAATACTCATTCCCTTTATATAAACATGGCTAGACAACAGCGTAACTGGCGAGAAAATTTAACATTTCTCAAGATACCAGACGACCTAGCAGTCTCGATTCGAAGTCCCAAAAAGGATGGAGCAATACCTCTGCCGTAAGCGTTATTAACTCTTGTAGATCCTATAGGTGGGATAAAAAAAAGAAAAAACATGTTTTAGAAACTCAATGTACCCATCCAGTGGCAAATTCCTGTTTTGCCCGCGACTCTGGATATCACCGTATTATTTCTCACGCTCGAAAGCTTCATTAAAGTATGTTGCCAGATATCAAGTCTACAAAGCTGAATATTAATTTAATGCCTGTGCCCATCGTAATTTCTTCAACTGTGTATCATTTCCCTCCGCTTACAATACAAACGAAATAATTCTATCCATTTCAGGGCCGTAGGTCATCGTTTTTTCTGTATCGTTCAAACTAATGAGTGATCGAAATGATACTTTGACACAGTGTACAAGACACCTCCGCTTAATTTTTGTAATATAGTGCATTGTCAAATTGTTAGTTAGAGGTGTTTTTTTCTTGACTTACATGGTGTTGCCAAGCATCACCAACTATGCATTCGAACGCTTTATCCTCCTCTCCTCCTTCCCTCCTCATCCCTCCCCTCAACCCACTGTCCTGGCCTTCCAATCCCCGCCCTTCTCCGGTCTATGGGGATATGGACGTTCGATTGCGTAGATTAGTCCTGCTAACTCATTGCGACTTTACCTCGAAAAGTCAGAGTAAACGCCTTGAATTAAAAACCATTTGACAATCACTATGTTACCAAAATTAAACGTAGGTGCCATCTGTACACTGTGTCAAAGTAGCATTTCGATCAAATAATTGGTCTGAAGATATTACTTGAGAAGAGCTGTGACTCTGATGTCTGAAGCCAGAAAGCACAGACTGTCTGCATGTTCTGTTCTGTCAGCAAAGTCAAAAAGAACCGGCGCAGGTGCATGGGTGATGTGGTGGCCAAAAGTGGCTTTGCTGGTGTGACAGGAGAGAAATGGATAATTAGATGATAACGAAACGATTGAAACGCCTCAAGTAGTTGGTCAATTAATCCTGTTTGCCTCAAAATGCCAGAGGAGAGATATTGCCCGATGGCAGACACATAAGACTAAGCGCCTGGATACTGAGCCGATCCAAGACTTGCTGACTGTGATGGTAAACTGATAACTCTTATCACGTAGGCCGTGCATGAATTAACGTAAGCAACAGTAAACAGTTTTGCATGAAGGGCAAATATTTAAATTTATATCGAATAAGCAAAGAAAGGGGATACCCAACGATTAACAGAATTTAAATAAAGAAATTTATCCCTAAAATACACTTTGGCAGGATCACTTCAGTGTAAATCAAGATCTAATATTGAACTTTGGTTAAAGAGAAATTAAGAATAAGCAGAAACAAGTAAAAAGTGCGCCGAAGTTTCTTCTGAGCAATCGAGTTTTCTGTACAGCCGCTACAGCCTATAATCAAGGCCACCGAAAATAGATCTCACTTTCGGTCGTCTCGGTATAATGCTGTATGAGCCGCCGCCCATGAATCTTTAACCACGACCCGGTGGTGGCCTATCCTATATCGTTGCCAGAAGTACGATTATGGCTAACTTTAACCCTCAATAAAATAAAAACTACTGAGGCTAGAGGGCTGCAATTTGGTACGTTTGATGATTGGGGGGTGGATGATCAACATACCAATTTGCAGCCCTCAAGCCTCAGTAGTTTTTAAGACCTGAGGAGGACAGAAAGGGTGTGGACAGAAAAAGCCCAACCACAGAAACAGAGTTAAAGCTATAATTACATCTTTGAGAGCTATGAACTAAATAAAAGTTACGATTACTTCTTCTTAAGCATACAACTAAATGAAAAACAGTTATAAACCTCGCAAGCAATGAGCTAAATAAAAGCTACAACTAATCCTCTGAACAAGGAAAGATTAAAAGTTACATCCTCGTTCGTAAGCAAAAGAAAGTTATATCCTCGCTCGTTAGCAAAAGAAAGTTATACTCTCGTTCGTAAGCAAAAGAAAGTTATATCGTTGTTCGTAAGCACAATGAAGTTATATCCTCGTTCGTAGGCAAATAAAGTTAAACCTCGTTCTTAAGCAAGGAAAGTTCAATCCTCGCTTGTAAGCAAAGAAAGTTATATCTCCGCTCGTAAGCAAAGAAAGTTATATCCTCGTTCGTAAGCAAAAGAAATTTATACCCTCGTTCGTTAGCAAAAGAAAGTTATATCCTCGTTCGTTAGCAAAAGAAAGTTATATCCTCGTTCGTAGGAAAAGAAAGTTATATCCTCGTTCGTTAGCAAAAGAAAGTTATACCCTCGTTCGTAAGCAAAAGAAAGTTATATCCTCGTTCGTAAGCAAAAGAAAGTTATATCCTCGTTCATAAGCAAAGAAAGTTACATCTTCATTCGTAAGCAAAGAAGGTTATATCCTCGTAAGCAAAAAAAAGGTTATATCCTCGTTTGTAAGCAAAGAGAGTTATATCCTCGTTCGTAAGCAAAGAAAGTTATATCTTCGTTCGTAAGCAAAGAGAGTTATGTCCTCATAAGCAAAAAAATTTATATCCTCGTTCGTATGGAAAGAAAGTTATATCCCCGTTCGTAAGCAAAGAGAGTTATATCCTCTTAAGCAAAAGAAAGTTATATCCTCGTTCGTAAGCAAAGAGAGTTATATCCCCGTTCATAAGCAAAGAAAGTTATATCCTTGTTTGTAAGCAAAGAAAGTTATATCCCCGTTCGTTAGCAAAGAGAGTTATATCCTCGTAAGCAAAAAAAGTTATATCCTCATTCGTAAGCAAAAGAAAGTTATATCCTCGTTCGTAAGCATAAGAAATTTATATCCTCGTTCGTAAGCAAAAGAAATTTATATCCTCGCAAGAAAAGAAAGTTGTATTCACGTTCGTAAGCAAAGAAAGTTAAATATGTCCTCGTTTGTACGTAAAAAAGTTATATCCTCGTAAGCAAAGAAAGTTATATCCTCGCTCGTAGGTAAAAGAAAGTTATATCCTTGTAAGAAAAGAGTTATACCCTCATTTGTAAGCAAAGAAAGTTATATCCTCGTATGCAAAGAGAGTTATATCCTCGCTCATAAGGAAAAGAAAGTTATATCCTCGTTCGTAAGCAAAAGAAAGTTATATCGTTCGTAATAAGCAAAGAAAGTTATATCCACATTCGTAAGAAAAGAAAGTTACATCCCATTCGTAAGCAAAAGAAATTTATATCATCGTTCGTAAACAAAGAAAGTTACATCCTCGTTCGTAAGCAAAGAAAGTTATATCATCGTTCGTAAGCAAAGAAAGTTATATCCTCGTTCGTAAGCAAAGAAAGCAACATCCCCGTGAGCAAAGAACTAAAATAAATGCTATCGCCATATTATCGCCGAGTGAACTGAAGTGGGTGGCCAAAACAGCTGGGTGGTCACTCGGGCAACCCACATCTCAGCCTAAAGTTACTGACGAGAGTCATCGCAAGATCGCTTACGATTCAATCATCGGCAGAAGAGTTTGTTGTATCGATAAACATCGTGGCAGGTATATCTTATACCGCCTGGCGTGATCTATCTGTCTATCCATCGAAGGGTAAGTCGGCGTAGATTTCCTTTCAGTGGTCTGGTTTTAGGTTGGCTAAAAATGATTTCTTTTAAAGTAATTCATCAGTTAATTTTTTGTTTCCGCAAAGCAGGCACCGCAGACAGCATGGGCCACCTAAATCTACTGTTTTTATTATCATTAATACTATTATTATTTTGGTGCCAACTTGTTCAACAAGTAAACGGTCCTTAATTAAAAATGTATGCTCATTTAGAATGATAACAATAATCATAACTGTACTATCAGCAGCAACTGCAGAAACTAAATGATAAATTACTGTTTTTAAGTCATTGATAGTTTCCGTTCATATGAAATTCATGTAATAAAATCCCTGCTTGTTAATAGGCTATTCCACAAGGGCAATTGTAATATTATCCGCCATATGAACGCTTCTCAAGTCAAAAATTTTTTTAAACAGATATAACGTTTACGGTAAGGTAATGGCATTTGTCACCCTGCAAGCAAGCACTATGTCTTCTTTCAATCGCTATGCCTGACGAAAGCGACGATTAGAGATGAGTTAATTAAGAACTAAACAGGCCAGAAGAAATAGCGACACTCAATTCGAAATTAACGCCACGCATCCTTTTGGGGGGGGGACACCGCCCCCCCCCAAAACAGGCACGACCCCTCAACTACGGTCTATCTTAGCCCCATCCCCTCACGCCCCCGCCTTCCACTCCACTTTGCATTCTCTCATCATCACAACAACAACGAGCACCCCCATCATGTTGGCTAGACAATCTCCTTCTCTCATTGTGGAGTTTTCTCAACACTCCGCGGTCTCGTATTACTGATGGAGTTTGAATTAAACTCCGCACACGACCACACAACAATCGAAAGGAGATGGGGGCGAGCCATCCGATAGGCAATCCGACGACACTGAAACGTTTTAATTAGATTTGAATGTGGTAAGGAAGAACGCCCGCCATCAAGCCCCTCACCCACCGCCTCCCCCCCAACCCTCCCAACACACAACCGAGACACACCACCATAAGACGCCCACACCCACCCGCCACGCCAATTCCAGGACAAAACGCTGCCCTGGAAGCGGAGTGAAGCGGGTGGCAGGTCATGGAATCGAGAAGGCCTGACACTATGAGGGTGCTCTGTTGTGCACAAAACGAATCCCCACAAGGTTTAGATTACTGGCAGTGCTGGTAGTTCCTACGGCAATCCCAAAGGATGCCGTCTTAATCAAGTTCTACGGAGTCCCACAGGATGCTGCCTCTGCTGATGAAATCTTAGTCCCTGAGGGCGCAGTCGAATTCGTACATCTTTGTCAATCAGAATGTCGTTAACATCAGCTCTACAAAAATGTGTTTCGGGGTTTGTAAGCATGGCGACCTAATCAGCTTTTTAACATCTCAGAGGGTCTTCCTTAACAGACTTTAAATTCTCTGAGGGTACCAATCAATTCAAGGATATCCTTTCCACCCTGCTTCCGTTATTTCAGTTCATGTAACCTTCCATCCAGCAAGAAGTCTATCGTTACCTTTCGGATTAAGCGACGCTTGCAGTCACCTTCCACTTATAGCCTAACCTACAGATACAGGAACTGGATTGCCAGTCCTACTGATCTTTGTGTTAAGATGTCCTCCAAGGATAGTTTTCGCGTTACTGACGATAACATTCCCATTAAGTTTCAAGCCTCTAGGATGATGGCTACATCTAGCTTTTAGATATAATTCTTCATTGGACGGGTTTGTATCGTTCTCGGCTAGCACCCTGCTGGGCCCGCGTTCGATTCTCCGACCGGCCAATGAAGAATTAGAGGAATTTATTCCTGGTGATAGAAATTCATTTCTCGTTATAATGTGGTTCGGATTCCACAATAAGCTGTAGGTCCCGTTGCTAGGTAACCAATTGGTTCTTAACCACGTAAAATCAATCTAATCCTTCGGGCCAGTCCTCTCTAGGAGAGCTGTTAATCAGCTCAGTGGTCTGGTTAAACTAAGGTATACTTAACTTTCTAGCTTTTAGACTTTAGAAGCTGGCTACATCTAGCTTTTAGAGGCTGACTACATCCAGCTTTGAAGCCTTCCAGTAAAAGGGACGCCATTATTCTGAAAGCTTCATTAATCAAGAAAATCTATTTTTCAACTCGTCCAAAGTAGTAAATAGTGTTTCAATTTTTTCTCAATCTGTGGCAAGAAAGACAACCATCTATGACAATGCTCTTAATTCCGTGATAATCACCTCGGTATCATTACTCGTCTCTTTCTAAGAGTAGCGAAAAAAATAATTGCGGTAATGTTTTAATTGCCAATCTTAAAAAAAAAGCCACACCAAACATTATGTACTTATAAATGCGTCCCAATTATCCATTCGAGCTATTCAGGTTTAAAGTATCTATATTTCCTAGCTTTTAACAGATGTGTGTATTCGTATGTAGCTCAGGGCTCACTAGAACTTCAAATTTACTCCTCAAACGATATTATCTTACCTTTATGTTGGACCAGCTTCTTGCAAAGTTGGCCACTGATAACATTTCTCTTTTTTGACCTATTCGAGATGCGCACTCTAAAACAAAATCCTTAAATATATGACCTGTTCAGAAACTCAAATATCATGAGTATTTGGTTTTCGTTTTCTGTAAAAGAAAACTATAGTGCCGGCTTTGTCTGTCCGTCCGCACTTTTTCTGTCCACCCTCAGATCTTAAAAACTACTGGGGCTAGAGGGCTGCAAATTGGTATATTAATCATCCACCCTCCAATCACCAAACATACCAAATTGCAGCCTTCTAGCCTCAGTAGTTTTTATTTTATTTAAGGTTAAAGTTGGCCATAATCGTGCGTCTGGCAAAGCTATAGGACAGGCCACCACCAGGCCATGGTTAAAGTTTAATGGGCCGCGGCTCATACAGCATTATACCGAGGCCACCGAAAGATAGATCTATTTTCGGTGGCCTTGATTATACGCTGTACAGAAAATTCGATTGCGCTGAAGAAACTTCGGCGCATTTTTTACTTACTTACCGTAGTGATGAAAGCGGTCTGGTCAATTATCGCATCCGAATGCCAAGAAGATAAAGGGAGACGTGATTCAGGCGCTTAAAGCAGATCAAAAAGAATCCGGCGATTTCTAATGAATTCTGACTCCATTAAAACTGAACTTTGAAATCACTTTTAGAGAACGATTTTACACAGGAATGTGCGGCGATACATATCAAATGAAGCGCGCATCATGATCTGTAAACATGGCAGAATTCTGACACTAGACCTGCTTACTAGTATCTACCACATACCACTATTAATTTACTTATTAATTTTATTCACCACCTTATCTACATGCCAGATTTTACAAAGCCACGTTCAATGCAGACAAGGGCTGGGCTGATTAATTATGCTTTCGACAGCATGCAACGATTAATTCTAAAGCTGCGAATGACCTAGACAAATTCAAGTCTTCACTTTTATACCGGAATCTGATCTTTCATCATCAAAAAAATGTTTATACATGAACTGATGAGCCAACTCATCACACTAAAACATTTGTTCGTTATGTTTGAAAAATGCATCCAAGCTGGATATGAAGCACAGGTAGTCATGCATGAGCAAGTGAATGCAAAAATTTTCATTTACCCAAACATGGAAAAACGGTATAATACAGAACGGCACAGTAAAGAACCTAACACTAAAGCATTTAAATAACTAATTTACTGGTACATCTCTCTCTCTCTCTCTCTCTCTCTCTCTCTCTCTCTCTCTCTCTCAACCTTCTAAACATACGCAAATACTGCTATTTCTTAAACGAGGCAATTTGCACGCACGAAGGTAATGCCATTTTTTTTCCCCCCAATCTCAGCTTTTTTGTACTAGAGTAAGTTCTATCATTAAATCAACTTTTTTTAGTGTTATCTACTTTTTTGCCGTAAAACAACTCCATCTCATCAAAGAATACCGAAGCTCGTTATCAATATGGATTAAGATTTTATATTCATAGTAATGAACTAATAGAAGCGCTTCTTCGCCACGGAACCAGCTATGGAAGAGTGGAGGGGGACGGAGAGGGGATTTGCAAGACAGATCATAAAAAAGGAACTTAAAATAATAAGAAACTAAACAATTCGTAAATATACTTAACTGTTTCATTTTTGAGTCCAAACCGGGAGTTACAACGACTAACGTGGCGGGAATTTGTCTCAGAAAAGAACTAAGCGGTCAAAATGAAAAAAAGAATTTCACCCTTAAAAGTCTCCCAGGCGGTAAAAGATATTCAAAAGAATTCTTTAATAATTAATAAATACAAAAGAGTTCTGTTCAAAAAGGAACCAGTAGTTGATAAAAAAAAAGGTCATTTAAAACAATCAGGAAAATATCCCACCACTCAATAACAGGTAAAAAAAAACTAAGTGAAATGCTACATGCGTCATCTCAGCGACCTTTTTGCACCTTGAAAAGAGAACATTGTAACCCATTCTTAGCGGCCAATAAAGCACTATACCCAAAGTCTTCCACACTGAACAAAGACCCCTTTCATCCCTTTGTTTCTCAATTTACACAAGTGCGCATGCGTAACGAACTTAATTACTAAAGAACTCATTTTTTAACTAACCTCTTTTCAGCTCAGGAATTTACATTTAAATACACCATTTTTTAACTAACCTCTTTTCGGCTCAGGAATTTACTTTCTTTGTTTCCCGACGCATAAAAGCTATTACATATACCGAGTATTGTGTAATCTGAGACCAGTGTTCTTGGTTTCTCTAAGCGGTGTCAAGCTGACTACTTCTTTCTACGTCTTTCTTTATCTTGAGATCGACAATGGGGTTAGAAGGGGCTTATGCTGTCACGCTATTTCCCTCTTTCACGAAGATGTGACATTGGTTCTTGCAAACATTTTAACTCCTAACATTTATCGAGAGCGATAAAAACCACTGTGTCCAAGTCTAAGCCTGCCATTAAAACGGCTATATGTTCGTTGTCAACAAACTCACTACGGAAATACTCTGTATCAAGAACACGCCAAGTAATAGTTTTACCGGCACAGGCATAACACCATAATTTCATTAAGCTTTTGAACTAACTACTGTCAGCAGATACTTGTGCAACACCATGTCTTTTCCCTTCCCTTCCTGTTTAATTGATGGCAACGAGGGGCCATCACGACTTCATTTATGACATCAATATTGGCTCCAAGATTAAAGTCTGATATCAATATTCTGAAAGGGGCATTAAGCATCTTAACATATAAGCACACATGTATAACTTGCTATGTGGGCTCTTGCTAAGGCTGTAAGCGATAATGGCAAAAGCCTGTTACTATAATCAAGAATTCTAGCTGCCTGATCAAATAATACATACATACACACAAACATTTCATATACATACTTAAGTATATTAGGTTCTTATCATTTTCACGCTTGTTTTTTTACTTTTCGACAAACGTGACGACCGACTTCCTCGGAACTCGGGAAACATTGATCTACGACGAAGAACAAAGCAGTAATAATAATAATAATAATAATAATAATAATAATAATAATAATAATAATAATAATAATAATAATAACAATAAAATAATAATATCCTTTATTTCAGCTCAGGGCCATATACATGGAATTACAAAGTAGAGACAATACAATACCTATAATACACACAATCTAGATACGCGTGATAAAATTATAAAAATGATAATCGGCAATATCCAGACATTGCTGAAGTAGTAAAAACGAATTTGACGTGGGCTCATACGAATCCCACGACGGAATTTTAAGACGAAGCCACTTTTAGTAGTCATAAATCAATCAATCGAATTTTATGAATTTTGTGTAAGGGTGTTCAGAGCCAAAGGAACAAGGTTATGTATAGTGGTGGCGATACATAAATGACATAAATGTACAGGATTTCACAAAAATCCATGGACGACTAAAACGGATTCATGGATTCATGGATGTTCCACATAGTCGAGGACAATTCGGTTGTAGAGTTTTGGCGTTTCCCCAACACGGAAAGGATGCTAAGGTTAGGTTACGAACTGACAACCAATCTAATTCCTTGTGCTAATAAAAAACTACTTGGGCAGGAAATACAAATTTAAAGAGATTTAAGTACGGTTCCTAATTCTAAAATCCACAGGGTGTGCTGGCTAAAGCCTATGTGTCGTTTTTCTTGTTATAGGACTGGATAGGAATACAAGATTTAGGCCAAAGGCCAAGCACTGGGACCTGAGGTCATTCAGCGCTGAAAGGAAAACTGAAAGTAAAAAGGTTTGAAAGGTGTAACGAGGAGGAAAACCTCGCAGCTGCACTACGAAACAATTGTTAGGAGAGGGTGGAAAGTAAGATGGAAGAAAGAGAATATGAACAGAGGTACAAAAAGGAATGAAAGGAATTACAGCTAGGGGCCGAAGGGACGCTGCAAAGAACCTTAAATAGTCTAATGCCTACAGTGAACCACGTGAGGTGCACCGATGGCACTAAACCCTTCGGGGCTTTTTTCTTGTTAGAGAATAAGGTGGCATTGTGTTAGCACGGACTCTTGCTTTCAAACCATGAAACATTGATATGATTACGTAACATGCTATTCAAAAACTGCAGTCACATGACAGACAGCTGTAACTATCAGCCACATCTGTTCAACACGAAAGGTCGCATGTAAACAAACCTCATCAGTACCTTTTAACTTACTAAGCCGTTTCCAGTCAGAAAGGGCTTTGCAAAACTCTACTTGCATATACGGACGAGCAAAGTTGATAGCGTCGTCAACCATATGGTCACCAAAGCTACCTGGTTTAATCTTTCATCTATTCATCCTCATTTTTTATGATGAAATGCGATCCTCTACGAGTTTTCAAGAAGACTTGCATCATTGAACGCACCAGATGTTTAAAATAAGGTAGTTGGGGCTTACGTATATTTATCAGTGCTGCCCTAAAATGGAAAACTACAGTATCTGCAAAATTCTCGAAAATGAGATATACCATCTATTGGGCTCATGAAACACTGATACACAAGTTACTGCAGTTTCAGAATGATTCTTCAGTGCTTTATTTAGGGGGTCCCATTTACAATATCTGCAAAATCAGTAGTAAGGCGAGGGAAAACTGCAGTATCTACCATTTTTCTCAGTTTTGTATTTTTGCAAATACTGCAGTCTTCCATTTTAGGGCAGCGTGGAATAGTGAAACTAAAGCAGCCATGCCCTATTAAAATGTAAGAAATGGATGTTGAATTATCTTTACGTAAACATGATCTTGAAACTAGAAATAACATTAGAAGAAAAGATCATTTCAGTTCGCTTTACATTTATAAGTGAGCTACAAATTAACAATTATTATTCCACTATAAATTTTCCATCTGGATTAACTGATCGTTAGAATGTTAAGTTAATCATTACAGTTTTATTACTATTCCAAACACTGTTTTCCAAATCAAGACGATATTCTATCTTTCACAAAAGTAAAATGTAACGGTTATTAAAGGGAAACACTGATATTTCCCTTATTAGTTTAATAATGCAACTTGGTGATTTCTTCCAATACAGCCACCTATGTTACGATGGCCTGTACCAGACTGCTAGCATGCGTCTCGAGAGAAATAGGATAAAACAGTAAGTATAATAAGTATACTTACTTTCTTATAATGAAGAAAAATTGTTTCAAAACAATGAATCAGATTTCAATTGTCATCATATCCAAGAAAAATTTTTATATAAAAAACTAAAATACTGTACCCGTGCCGTAAAAAATGAGGCATGACTTGAGTAATTTTGCAAATACATATTGTGCTTTTACGAATCAAAACGTTTACTGGTATAATAAATTAAGCAAATAAAGCAGTCTGTACATAAAGTGTACCCATGCCTTAACAAGCAAAAGCAGTATGCTTTACAGCGTCACGGCTGGCATAAATGGCAACAAACTCCATATTATTGGAAAGGTCATTTATCATAGTTTTGCAAGGTGTATTAAATTACATATCTCTATATGACATTATTTTTGGTGAAATTATTACGGAAAAGATTTGGACTTTTATTTCCCGTTGATTTTCCAACTTGTCACTTTTACGTTTATTTTTGTAATCTGAACATACTGTGGTTAATTACTCATCTGTTCAGTAAATATCACCTGCTAACATCGACCAGCGAATGTTCATAATTCTATTCATTATTGAAAAAAAAACTGATGCCTTTCCGAAAAAAAATCTCTGCGAGGAAAAGGAAATGGAAATATAAAAAAATACTATTCACACAACATATTTGTGAGCAATTTTTTAGTGCAAAAACTCAGGAAAGTTTAAATTTTTACTGAATTGAATGACATATCTTTAGTCATTTGCATCCTTGACCGACGCAAGCTAATCTTAAATGCGCTAATGAGCTCCACCAGTAACGATTTTCTCCACAATAAATTACCTGTATTATCATAACTCCGACATTCCTGCTTCGCTCAAATGTCAATAACAGGTGTTTGCATTTCGACTTTAACTCTTCTGAGACTTTTCATAATTGTCAACATAACAAAACACGAAGTCCTCGATATTACTGGAGTTCATATCAGAGTTTATGAAAATATCTTCATACAATTCGATTAATGGAAATAATAATATTATATATATATATATATATATATATATATATATATATATATATATATGTATGTATATATATATATATATATATATATATATATATATATATATATATATATATATATATATATATATATATATATATATATTACCTAATATCTCAGTATAAAAGACAAACTACTCATTAATTTCCTTTGAGTTTCAAGCCAGACTTTTTTTTTTCCCCGTCAAGAAAATTAAGCTCTTGTAAGAATATGAAGAACATTAAGACTATAAAACATAATTAAGACGTCCGTAAGGACGACGTTTAAAAAAATGCTACTTTTGTACCGGTGCTTCCCATAATTCGTGAAAAATTTCTTTAAATGCTCCAACTGGATATTACAACCGCAATCTCTCTCTCTCTCTCTCTCTCTCTCTCTCTCTCTCTCTCTCTCTCTCTCTCTCTCTCTCTCTCTCATAGCAATAATATTTAGGGTATACCAAAACCAGATCAAGAACAATGCAATCAATTAGCAGAAGTATTGCCAAACGTAATTCAAAATAATCAACAACAAATGACATAGACAAAAGGTCTTCTGTCAACCCCCATCTAAATGACCAATGTCCAGGAACTGCATTGACCCCTGATTATTCAGATCTGTCTAAAAAAAATAACAATAAAAAAATATTTGCCAGATGCGAGAGGATACGACAAAGGAATGGCGTTATGTGACACAATGTGTAAGGCGACACTATTTTGGGCACCAGATAGGAGAATGCCCGGAGGTACGTGGGCATGAGAGAAGGGACAGGAGAGAGAACGGGAGGTGAATGGGCGAAAATGAAAGAATAAAAGGCGGATGATGAGAGAGAAAAGAGGTGACAGAGGAAAATGCCATGGCTTGCATAGCGTTGGGCATTCGTTCAGGTAGTCTGGAAGGGAAGACAATCTGCCTTATTAGAATTATACAAACTGAGCTGATATATTTCTGTAGTAGTAAATTTTCACTATTAATATCATTATCACTGCTGTTGCTGTTGTAGTTTAGTATACTATCAATCCTACCATTACCATTCCAAAATTTAAGTGGTAAAACGTAGATAAAAAAAAAATCGAAGTGACCCCAACGGGAAAAAAGGAGAATTGAATGCAAAGCTTTGTCATGGTGGGCGGTGGCATGAAGGGAAACCCAAACTGACGAAGGGTACGATTGAGAGAGAGAGAGAGAGAGAGAGAGAGAGAGAGAGAGAGAGAGCGTACCTCTACCTCCCACAATACTGGTCCGTTAGCTCAAAGGCTTGAGGCAAGGCTGTCAATCGCCCTACTTCTATAAATGGGAGGAAAAGGTCCCCCGCCCTTTTGTTTTCCTGTTTGTTCCTGCCTTTACGCAGCCAAGTCTAAACAATATCGACGGAATTCCGACTTTTTTTTGGCCCCCTTTATGGTATTTTGCACACACCAGTGTTTGTTGATGACACCGATACTGTTTCGTTATTATGATAATTAAGTCAAGGGGGGGAAAGGAAAAGGTCTCTCTCTCTCTCTCTCTCTCTCTCTCTCTCTCTCTCTCTCTCTCTCTCTCTGTATATAATATAGTCTGGAATGGTAAATCTATATTTCCACATCCCTCTTATATGCTGTGTAAATGCGTACAACTACTGTGTGGCTGTTTACGATGTGTACAAACGCTACGAGTAATGTCTGTGCGTTTGTGTGTGTACTTTTGTATACACATGGTGTAATGGTGACCATATATAAATTTTAATTCTGTTATGAATTAAATGATCAAGCTGTGCTCTAAAAATCAACATTAAACTACAATTCTACGGAACGGATTAATTAAACTACAATACGGTTAGATAGTGGTTTAGTCTTAACATGTGAAAGTCATGCTGGTCTTGTTGCGTTTCAGTGAACACTTAAGATCGTAATAAAATCAATTACATATCCTTCCGTTTCCCTCTAAACTGACAAAGAATAAAAATACGGATCGGAAACCGTATTGATTACTCGGATGGAAACCAAACTCATGGATTGGTTTTCGACCCCTAGTCATTTCTTTCTACATGTCACGTAATTCATTTTAAAGGACTCTATCCATATAATTTAGTTTAACGGATTTTGCACAATTATTCATGTCTACCTAATCTAAATCATAAAAATATATGAGGTTATTCACGATACGCCGGTGATTTATACAAAGTTAGGATATTGTATTTCTTAAAATTCCAGTATACCATACTTTTACGTTTAGGTTATTCCTGAACCAAATTTTTTTTTTATACTTTTGGTGTATAGTGCAATGGTTCACTCCCAACCTTTCTAAAACAGGTCCAAGGGAGAGTATACAATCCAAGACTGGCCTGTTCTTAGAACCATAACAACAGGTTTAGTTAAAATCAGTATATATCATTCACAGTATTACTGTACACAAACACATTTTCAGAAAAAAATTATATATATATATATATATATATATATATATATATATATATTCTGAAAATACAGAGAGAGAGAGAGAGAGAGAGAGAGAGAGAGAGAGAGAGAGAGAGAGAGAAGTACCACATTTAAATAAGTTGACCAGAAGAAACAAAGAGTCGATGAACTTTTAAAATATCAATTAAAAATGTAAACCATTTTAAACAAATCAATTTAGTAGAATCCGACTGCCTACTGTCATTATGTATCTGGGTAAGACGATCATAAATGAAATTTATGTATGATACAATAAAAAAAATATGAGAAAAATTATTAACCCGTCATGGGAAATTTTTCATATTATTGAACATTAGCTTATTCGGCTCTGCATTTACCTCTCCCGAAACTTAACTAACCAGGAGTAAGAAAACGTCTCTTTCTGTTATCTATTAAACTGGATGAAATAAAATTCCTTCAACTTCCTCCAAAAAGACAAAACTTTTGCATTTAACTACAATGCTCTCTTTGGAACTACTTAAAAGCAACACTATCACCTTAAAATTGCGGAAAACAGTATCTTCTATTTGAAACTACTTAAAAGCAACACAATCATCTTAAAACTGCTGAAAAAAGTGTCTTCTGCGCCGAAAATGCTTCACTTTCACTTTATTAAAACTGCGGAAAAAAGTATATCCTGGAATGCCATAACACGAAGTATTTCACTGAAATAACTCAAATATTTTTTTGGAGACGAGAGAATGCGGCAAAGCTTCTTTCCATTTGCAAAAACGAACAAATCTTCCATCGCTCGACTTAGGTTTCTAAGTTTACTCGCAATCAGTTGGCTATCACTCTCCAACGAATCTTGCTCGCACTGATAAAAAGCCACGTGACTGGATTAACATAAGGGACGGAGAGCTCTGACCATTGTTTGAGCGATCATAGGTCAGAATGAGTTCATAAAGCTCATGAAGCGAGTTATTAAGAAATCGCATTGATTTGTTATCAAGGAAAAAAAACTCCTTTGTCTGGGTTATTTGCCAGTACTGAATAAACTCAAAAATAAATCAGAATTTCTAAGGGACAGAACTAAACACTCCAGCCGAAACGAGCGAAAAATATTTGGTTTGACGTGAGAAAATCTTTATGCTTTTCTTTATTTCACTCCTTGAGAAGGAAACGTCACTTTAAGTAAAAACAATATTCAACCTGGTAGCCATTGATAAACTTCTCTTTACTCAATCCTCTTGCCTTTTAAACGAAAATTCAAAGATTGGTTCTCCTGCAATAACGGGGTCAATAAGTTGTTACAATCGTTGATAGTAATACTTTCATACTTGGTCAATAAGTTATTACAATCACTGATAGTAACACTTTCTTACTAATACTAGCAAAAAAAATAACAGCAGTATGACAGGATCAAGACGGCAAGTCCCAGCCCCAGACACGTTACGTCTTCAATCTGCATACTTATATAGGAGTCAGAGAAGAGAGATCCTGGCTGCGGGCTGGAAGACGAGAAGCCTATACTTTGTGTTTATCACTTGTAGACTGTCTCTCTTACATAAAGAATATATGCCCCGTAATGGGGTAGTGCCGTCAGTGCACCCCATGTGGTGCACTGTATAGCATTGCTTAAGGTTCTCTGCAGAGTCCCTTCAGCCCCTATAGCTGCAACCGCTTTCATTCCTTTTACTGTACCTCCTTTCATATTCTCTTTCTTCCACCTTACTTTCCACCCTAACAGGTTTTCAAACCTTTTACTGCCAATTTCCGTTTCAGCGCTGAATGACCTCATAGGTCCCAGTGCTTGGCCTTTGGCCAAAATTCTATACTCAATTCAGTTTAATTCATAAAGAATGTATCGATATACATTTATTTATTTTTCTTGACAGAATCAAGAAAAACCAAAATGAAGGGGGTGGTGGGGGGGGGGAAGAGGTGCGGGGAAAAAAGCGACAGAAGATTTAAATCAAGAAAAACAAAAGATAAAAGAAAATTCCAAAGCTCGGTAACAGGATGAGACAAGTTACCATTTTCTAACGTCACTGACGGTTCTTTGAGAAGTGTATTTGGAGATCCGTGTTCAAAATTCTTTTTCGAAGAATGGAACAATGAAGTAACAAATGGCTACTGTTGGATGATTAACGTCATATGTAAATAATCCACGTTCGGCTGTGACCTCAATACGGGTTAAGATATAATTAAAACTGCTAACATAACTATATACTGGAACTTTACTGATATTTTATCAAATATCATGATCACCATGGCAATGACAACAACAAATAATAATAATAATAATAATAATAATAATAATAATAATAATAATAATAATAATAATAATAACAAGGAGTAACAAAGTCGACCCAAATAAGCTTTTGGAGCTGAAGTGTCCTTCAGGACAGGAGGAGAGTCCACAACGGACGCCCAACCCAACAGCGGCGTAACGGAAGCTCATTCAGAGCAGCGCCGTAACAAAGGAGCTGAAGAATGCTTTTATAAACACGAGCTCATTGAATCGCCTCTGTGTATCTGTCACGACGCCCTTTTGGAAACCCGAGCATCCAAATCTCGCGAATCATGAATAATAAATAATGTATAGTGGCTTCAATCTGTTGTCAATGCAGCTGGTCGCAGAGGGCCTATGATGAATACCCGCCCAAACAAGAATGATCCTCCGGGGGCCAAATATTCCCCCTTCCCCGTCCCCCTCCCCGCTCGAAAATCTGATGAAAGTCGTGAGAAGACTTTGGGTATCACTTACAATAATTTAATCAGGTCGACATTGTTGCCATACTCGTGTACAATGGGGTTCGAAAAGACAAGCAGCTGGACCAAAGAGAGGGGGTGAAGGGGGTATCTGGAGAGACCCCAGACAAAACTTGGAGAGGAGCAAAGGAAATTTCTGACCTCCTCACCTCACCTGAGGGATGGAATGTATCAGTTTCAGAGGTCAGTTTGACCGCCTCTCCCGGGGCGTTTTCCCCCTCCCCCTTTTTTGTATTTTATCATAATGCTTTCATTACCAATTCGCTGAGTATAGTCGGCTTCTGTTTTGATAACCATATTAAATCATTAAACAAATTTAACTGATAATTGCAAATGCAGCTGGAGAGAGAGAGGTGGGCCAAAGCCTTTGTCATCAACGTCAGCTTCAGTCCGGTGTCAGTAGTCCTTTATGAATGTGAATAGCCCTCCTCACTACTAACTGGCCTCCCTTCTTCCTCCCCCTCCCCAAACGTCAGTCTCTCTCCTCCCCCTCCGCCTCCTCCCTTCTCCTCCCTTTCTATTTTTCTCGCCTCTAGGTGCGACATCTTTCACCCTTCCAGCATCACATCATCATCAGCCACCATCGTCATCTCCTCATCAGGGACTGAATATCTGTAGTGTACGCCTTGAAAGGGAGTGACGATGGCATGTGAACCGCCTCTTGCCAGGACTGAAAGAAAGGTGACAGCTTTCTCTGTATAACAACTGGTAGCCGACGCCCCTACTTTCGTTTTGCCATTGACAGCTGAAGGACAGCCGCTCGTTTGGACGCGCGCGTGTGTGTTTGTGTGAGTGCGTGCGTGTGTGTGCTAAGGAAGGTGTTAACTAGAGCGCTTGCTATTTTCGACCGAGATGCTGATCCGCCGCATAACGACCCTTAACGATGCAAAAGAAAGGATTAAGAGAAGAATCCTGTTTTAACAACGTCGGGTCTTTCTTGAATCCTGTCCCTCTCACCTCCCCCACCCCACTTCCCATA
>NC_089795.1:79815162-79852662 GCF_040412425.1 Macrobrachium rosenbergii
ATTATTATTGTGTGTGTGTATTATTATTATTATTTTCAGAAAGATGAACCCTATTCATAAGGAATAATCCCACAGGGCCACTGACTTCGAAATTCAAGCTTCCAACATGTGGCGTTCGTGGAAAGAAGTAAGAAGAGGTAAAGGGAAATACAGAGAAGAAAGAGTCTCACTTATTAAAACTAGAAAAAATGAATTAACAAATCAATAAATATATAAACATGTATTAAAATGCATTTCGTTAAGAAGTCTACGCAATATTTCAATATTGAATATTTCTTTGGAAGGTCACGACTTCCATGTATGAGAAACAAGCGCTTGGACCCTTGGCGGTTATGAAATGGCAACTGCTTGGACCCTTAGCGGTTATGAAATGGCAACTGCTGGCATTGTTTACACCTACGAGTTGCTAACTCCTGAGATTTATGCTAGTATTGCACCAGCCCGGTTTTTTTGCCATGCCCTAGGTTAGGTTTGGTTAAGTTAGGTTGGATTGGGAAATACAGAAAAATTTGGGTGTGGGAAACATAATGAGTTATTTTCAAGAAAATTCATGGTTAGTTTTGAGATAGGGCGTCCCGCTCTTTTCTCAGAGTAAGAGGTCTAGTTAAACAAATCGTTATAATTAACATCTCAGGGAAAATGCCTCCAGGTTCAATCTCCGACAGATGCAGGAAACGATTTGTCTGTTCACACATACGACGACAGGCATGAAATCCTAATCAACGTCAGCGATTTGATTTTAGTAACTGAATTGTGACAGTCCTTGGTCTTTGGCTTTGGTTATGAATTGTGGCTGTGAGCTGTGAGTTGAGTTCAGTCATTGGCTGGTCCAAGCAATTTTCTGGTCTCGCCATTATCATCCTAGTGCTTTTAAAGAGTAATCTCTCACGGCTTCCTTTCGTCCTAAAAACCATCAATTCTCTCTCTCTCTCTCTCTCTCTCTCTCTCTCTCTCTCTCTCTCTCTCTCTCTCTCTCTCTCTATTTGCATGTACAGATGCAATATAGCATTTAACATTAGATACCAAATTAGCCTTGACATATACCATTTTGAAATTTAAAATGAATAACACTTATGACATTTTTCAGAAAACATGTTGAAAACCAACAATAAAAAAGATAAATAAATAAATAAATAAATAAATAAATAAATAAATAAATAAATAAAGACCACCGACAAAAAAAAAAAAAAACTGAAATACGAGAACATTAAATACAAATAAACGAGTGTGCCCTTCGCGGACCCTTTCGGGCAAAACAATGTACCCCGATGCCCAGCGAGACCATAGTTATTGAATAGACGCAGACGACCACCACCACCACTCGGATAATCATCTCATGCCCACTTAAAACAAATCTATTAATGAGACGTTCTTGTTCTTACGATGGTTTGGTAAACTGGGTTGTCTTATTTCATATTCATGGAGAGAGTTTTCTTCGAACTCTCACTGTGTGTGTGTATGTATGTATATGTATATATATATATACATATACATATATATATAGATAGATATATATATACTGTATATATCATATATATATATATATATATATATATATATATATATATATATATAGTGTATTGTATATATATAAATATATATATATATATATATATATATATATATATATATATATATATAATAAAATATCTATGTATACATACATCATATACGAGTCATAAATATATCATATATATGTGTATCTATATATATAAATCTATATTTACATACACACACACAGACACACACACACACACACACACACACACATATATATATATATATATATATATATATATATATATATATATATATATATATATATATACTGTATATATATATATATATACATACTGTATATATACCCATACACAAGCCGGTCCCAAGCCCGGATGAAAGCTGAGGACAGGGTACAGGATCAATTTCCTTGCTAGTAAGTCAATAAGCATTAAAATTTTAATAAAGTCAACCGAGAAAGGAATGGTAATATATAACTCTCAAATCGTTGGTGGCTTTGTATGCATAACTCAAACAAAATAAAAAAAAAGGAAAAAAACAAAACAATTATTCAAGAAGATGTTTAGAAAAAACAGTACCTATAAATTTAAGGACAAGAGAGAGAGAGAGAGAGAGAGAGAGAGAGAGAGAGAGAGAGAGAGAGAGAGAGAGAGAGAGAGAGAGAGAGTCAAGGTAAAGTCTGAATACTTGATCAAGGCAAAAAAAAATAATAATTCACGATTTAAACTGACTTATATGTAATCACGTAGTTAGTAAACAATAAAAAAAGCCATACCTAACTGTCAATAAAAATTATTTAACTAAAAATAATCAATAACTAAATGAATAATAAGCACAAAATATGCATATATATCTATGAACATAAAGAAAAGCAAAACCCTTCATATGGTAGCAACGCCCCCACTCAAACCCGGAGGCTAAAATTCATCATCGATTTTATTCCAAACAGAGATTATAAAAAGGAAAGATCGCCTGATGCATATTCATAATTCATCAGCGCTGATTCATGTCACTCAGATTCACAACAGTTTTATAAAATACTGTCATTTAGAAGAATGGTCGTTATTGCGTAATAAATATATATATATATATATATATATATATATATATATATATATATATATATATATATATATAATATATATATATACATATATACACACATATATATATATATGTATGTATATAAATACATATATATAGTATATATATATATATATATATATATGTGTGTGTGTGTGCGTATGTGTGTGTGTACGTGCGTGTAAACTCACACGCGCATCTAGGCACTCACATCACTAGCAAGAGAGCCTAGATTCGATTTCCGAGCAAGACGAAGTGACGTGGGCAAGTTTGGCTAAACTCACTGGGCTCCTGTTGATCTAAACACTGAACTGGAAACCTGGTAATTAGAAACCAGGATGAAGGGCGTGGGGTTGGTAACCTCTTCCAAAATGCTTGATGGGAACAGAACCTTCTATAGTAACCTTTAGATTCGCGCTCCGCCTTGGGTCAAGTCAGAACTTGATGGCGACCCACTAGGACACAGGAACAAACCCCCGCCTTGAACTTGTGTGTGGTATAGTACATAGCTAGCAACCAACTTTCATGGACCTGCTGAAAACTGAATGAATAATGCCTTCAAAGTTTCCAAAAACTTGAGACATAGGAGTCCACCTTCGTGTTTAATTTCAAATAATGGTTATTTTTGTTCATGAATGGGAGCTGAATATATAGGTTCTCCATCGCTCACAACTCACGTCGGCTCCCACAAAATTAAAATCAATACTGCTGAATAAAGTATTGCTGTTAATTACGAACTACTCTAGCCCATTATAGTTTATTCAAAAGTCTAGTCATTTATCACCGCAAATTGATCATAAGAACATATGCAACCATACTTTTAGGTTCTGTTCATGTCTTAAGAGAGATAGTCTCTATAACGACACCTCTGCTTATTCGTTCGCTTTAGTTTTCTGTAAAAGAAGTCTATTGTGCCGGCTTTGTCAGTCCGTCCGCACTTTTTTTCTGTCCGCCCTTAGATCTTAAAAACTACTGAGGCTAGAAGGCTGCAAATTGGTATGGTGATCATCCACCCTCCAATCATCAAACATACCAAATTGCAGCCCTCTAGCCTGAGTAATGTTTATTTTATTTACGGTTAAAGAGAGCCATAATCATGCTTCTGGCAACGATATAGGATAGGCCACCACCGGGCCGTGGTTAAGGTTTCATGGGCCGCGGTTCACACAGCATTATACAGAGACCACCGAAAGATAGATCTGTTTTCGGTGTCCTTGATTACAAGCTGTACAGAAAACTCGATTGCGCCGAAGAAACTTCGGCGCATTTTTTACTTGTTGATTTCAAGTCTTAGTTATTCAGCTTCCCATTTCATCTCTTAATCACTTTTACTAAAAACGAATACTTTCCAGCAGCCACTCAACTTATTCCACCTTCAGGTGGCTGGTGCTGCTCTAGAGGTTCAACAAACACACAGAAAAAAAACACACACGCACAAACACACAAGATTTTTCAAACCTTTTGATACCCCTGTTTGTTGATACCCCATATGAAGAGAGAACTTACATCCCTTATACGATGCCCTTCAAATAGGAGGAAGATTGATGAACTTTATTTCAAGTGGACCCACTGAGTGATTTATCACTTTCAAAATATGCTAAAAAGAACATTTACTTCCAAGTACAAACTGATTTACTCATAAGAAAAATCTGCTTCGATGTAGGTCATACATCATCTTTCAATGGGCACATATGAATCACGTGGTTTTCGTAGTTTCAACTAATCATATATTTTTCTTACTTTCTGTTTGTGTAGACAAGTGGAAGTAATTATATTAGATTAAATATAATTTCAATGAGTGAAAATAAAGTATATAAACATATGAAAATGAACCTAATAATAACATTTAACATCTAATAATAATAATAATAATAATAATAATAATAATAATAATGATAGTAATAATAATAAATTAGCAACTGATATACGTATATGTTTTAGTTTACTTGATATCCAATCGCCAGTCAGCGACGCAAAAAAAAAAATGGTTAATTATAGCACCTATTTCTAACAGTAAATGTACAGAAATTGCGAAGATACATCATGATGATGCATTTGCAAATACAGTATGCTAACACTTCCTATACCTCGGTCCGGATTACTAAAGCAAATGCAACGGAACTGAAAACCGGTTTTGAATATTAGTTGTATCTTTTAATGGTATCCGACTTTGCGTATCTTATCGTTAGATAGCAAATACCTTCACGTTACAAACTAATTCCGTTTATAACTGTTATCTTAATATCAGAGATCGACTCGTGATAACATTCACATTACAAACTAATTAACAAATTAATTACAGTTATGCCTGTTATCTTAATATCAGAGAGAAGCTCGTGATAACCTTCATATTACAAACTAAATACAGTTAAAACTGTTCTCTTATTATCAGAGATCAGTTCGTGATAACCTCCATATTACAATCTAATTACAGTTATACCTGCTATCTTAATATCAGAGACCAACTCGTGATTCAGAGATCGACTCGTGATAACCTTCACATTACAAATTAATGACATTTATACCTGTTATCTCAATATCAGAGATCAACTCTTGATAACCTTCACATTACAAACTAATTACAGTTAATCCTGTTATCTTAACACCAGAGATCAACTCGTGATAACCTTCACATTACAAACTAATTACAGTTATACCTATTATCTTCATGTCAGAGATCAACTCGTGATAACCTCCACATTACAAACTTATTCCAGTTATACCTGTTATCTTAATATCAGAGATCGACTTGTGATAATCTTCACATTACAAGCTAATTACAGGATATCGTCATTCTCTCCAAAACGAGATATCGTCATGTCAGATATCCTGAACTGGAAATCATATACTATCACTTCGTGCTTATCAGATTTTACCTTCCGTGATTTTCTCGAGTTCATTTACTCCATAAATTCAATTAAGGCTGATTCACATTATAACATCTTATAACATCACGTCCCCGACACATCACGTCACGTCAAAGTACTTGAGAATTTCTTACGTGTAATCAAATGGACTTGTTCACACTATCACGTCACGTCACCATCACGAAACGTTTTCTTGGAAAGAATATTTTGACGTGAAGTGACGTGACGGTGCTTATCCAAGTTTTTTACCGCTAAAATCTGAGAGTCGCTGAGGTTGGCCACGAACTGAACGGGATTGTGATGGATAATGTGAATACAAGGCACAGTTGATAAGACGGTGACGTGATGTGATGTGTCGGTGACGTGATGGTATAATGTGAATCAGCCTTTACAATGCAAATTAGCTAGCAGAATAAGTTTACGTTCCCGCCTATATAAGCTCAAAAAAAAAATCCTTGCCAAAGAAGTTTATCAATTATTTCTCTATAAAATTAGACGTCTTTAATATACGATGCAAATTAGCTAACACAAAATTTTTACTTTATTCTTGATACACGTTTATAAAATCCTTGTCGAAAACATGATTATTATTTTTTTTTGTCGAATTGAACATCCTTACTATACAAATAAAACTGTATCAACAAATATTTCGATAAACATTACCTACATGTAACTAGAAGACAAAGAAAATTTGCTTAGTTATCCTATGTTTAGAGCACAAAGAAGAAAAAATCAATATAGCTAACACCAAATGATACCGAAGTTTTATTTCATGACTTCCGTACTATACTCTACAGACCTGGGATTTACAGACTAAAATTACCCTACAACCGATGATTAAGCCACAAGATGGCTCATGGACGGGCATGAGGGCACGGGAGGGCAGCGAAGGCACTGGCGTGCATGAGTGGCGTTGACTGATGCTCCCAGAAGTCGCCATGCCCTCTGAGAGATGTTTACAAAACTTCATCTTAATATTTTTAAGTTTCACTCATCACGTCAGTCTGGCAGGAACACACAAGACAGATCTCTTCTCCAGTAGGGAGGAGGGGAGAGGAAGGGGAGGAGGAGGAGGAGGAGAGGGGAAGGGGGAGAGGGAGGATGAGGGGAGACAGGCGGAGGTTGGAGGGGAGTTGGCTGCTTGGAGGAGGAGAGGAGGAGGAGGAGGAGGAGGAGGAGGAGGAGGAGGAGGAGGAGGGGCAGGGGGAAGAGGGAGAGGGGAAAGGGGAGGGATTATGGGGAGGGAAGGAGGGAGGGGGTATATGGAGAGGGGAAAGGAGGGGTGGGGTATATGGAGAGGGGAAGGGAGGGAGGAGGGGGGGAAGTGGAAGGGAAGGGGAGGGAAGGGAGATGAGGGGAAGGGGGAGGGGAGAGGAAGGGAATGGGGTGGTGAGGGAAGAGAGGAGGAGGTTGGAGGGAGAACTGGCTATTGGAAGCAAGCAGTAGGGGAAGAAGAGATGATTGAAGGGGAGAAGGCATGGGAGTATTCCTATTGGTGGAAGATTAACAGATAACCAGAACGCGAGAAAAAAAATTTGTTAAATGACAAACCTACAGTAAATGGAAGCTTGATTCATAAATACCAATAACTAACTGAATTAACAAGAAATTACGAATAAAATAAAGCCAGCGTGGGAGTACAATAATGCACAATAGCTCGTAAATCAACCGGGATTAAAATGGCCTCATAGGAAAAGATGGACACCGGATAACTGCTTTATTTGAAAGTGCTTTACATGAATTCTAAATTTGCTCGATTTCGGCTAAAATTAATATCAGTAAATCAAAGACCCTTGCGGATTACACATTCAGAGCAACTCGATGACAATACAACGCGTTTTTTGCATGATACAGTGGTCATGATACTCTCCTCGCAACATGAAAGGTCCGAAATTTATTTTCGGAAGAGACAGAACGATTTGTGCAACTTTAATTAAATGTTTGAGTTTTTTTTTTTAAGACCAAATGGATGGCAGAATTCGCAACTACTAAAAAACGATTATCAAAAGTCGCAAAGTGAATTTATATGGCGAACCAACCATTTCCTATTGAAATCATATGCAAAATAAGTTTCTTGCCATACTATAAAGCAGAGTAAGCATACACATGTGCACACTTTCATATACATAAATGTATGTATATACTATATACACATATGCATACCATCCAACATTACATAGGTATATTTCTTTCAACATGTTCCTATCTCCTATTCCAAAGGGGGATGGCTACAAAAGGGCACAGCCTTCCGGTTTTTCAGGAATTCTTCATGAATGAGGTTGCTAGCCCCACGCCCCTTCCTTAACTCCAGCTACTACCGGTTCCCCATTTACGCTCGGGTCGACTGGTAGGTGGTAAGTCAGGAGCGAACCAATGACTTGCAAAAAGCGCGTAACGTTGTACCACTCAGCCACGGCGCGAGCGCACATCCACCGTATCCTACGTATGATGATTGTCATAAAATGTATGACTCATATAATACCTTATCAAAATCAATTGAGCTAAGCAAACTTCAGCCATGAGAATAAAACGAAATTGTCGTTCAAGTTTTAGATGAATAAGGAATGCAATTTACCATTTTACTGAAAAACAATTCAATAAAAATCTCAGATAAAAAAAAAATCCTAGGATTAAAATCTAAATCGCCGCTGGAGTTTTCAATGAATACGAAACACAACTTACCACTTTAATAAAGAGAATCCAACGAAAACCTAACATTTAAAAAACAGGAGAATTAAAAACCAAATACCTCCAAATAACCACTCACCCGGGCTCCGTCCACGAAACGTCCCCACCCCCATATCAAAAACACCAAATATTAGCAAACACATGCGAACTAAGAAAGCAACGGGATCCCACATAAATCTGCGATCCTTGCAGCGAGGCGTCGGTAAACACACGCGCTTTCCAAACACCTTACAGCGTAAACATAAACAAACAGGCTGCAAACCAATCCCTAAGTACACCAACTCGATCCAGTCTGGCACAACGCTAACAAACACAAAGCATTGCTTAGGTTTGTCTTAGAGATTTCTTAATGTGTATGTGATACATGTAGTCTTTGTCGATGGCAGGAAAATTGGCTAACTATATACTATAAGAGATTTCTTAATGTATGTGTAATACATGTAGTCTTTGTCTACAGCAGGAAAATTTGGCTAACTATAGACTAAGAGATTTCTTAATGTGTATGTATTACATGTAGTCTTTGTCTACAGCAGGAAAATTTGGCTAACTATAGACTAAGAGATTTCTTAATGTGTATGTATTACATGTAGTCTTTGTCTACAGCAGGAAAAACTGGCTAACTATAGACTCTAAGAGATTTCTTAATGTATATGTAATACATGTAGTCTTTGTCTACAGCAGGAAAAATTGGCTAACTATAGACTAAGAAATTTCTTAATGTGTATGTATTACATGTAGTCTTTGTCTACAGCAGGAAAAATTGGCTAACTATAGACACTAAGAGATTTCTTAATGCATATGTAATACATGTAGTCTTTGTCTACAGCAGGAAAAACTGGCTAACTATAGACTTTAAGAGATTTCTTAATGTATATGTAATACATGTAGTCTTTGTCTACAGCAGGAAAAACTGGCTAACTATAGACTTTAAGAGATTTTTTAATGTATATGTAATACATGTAGTCTTTGTCTACAGCAGGAAAAACTGGCTAACTATAGACTTTCAGAGATTTCTTAATGTATATGTAATACATGTAGTTTTTGTCTACAGCAGGAAAAATTGGCTAACTATAGACTTTAAGAGATTTTTTAATGTATATGTAATACATGTAGTCTTTGTCTACAGCAGGAAAAACTGGCTAACTATAGACTTTCAGAGATTTCTTAATGTATATGTAATACATGTAGTTTTTGTCTACAGCAGGAAAAATTGGCTAACTATAGACTAAGAGATTTCTTAATGTATATGTAATACATGTAGTTTTTGTCTACAGCAAGAAAAACTGGCTAACTATAGACTAAGAGATTTCTTAATGTGTATGTATTACACGTAGTCTTTGTCTACAGCAGGAAAAATTGGCTAACTATAGACACTAAGAGATTTCTTAATGCATATGTAATACATGTAGTCTTTGTCTACAGCAGGAAAAACTGGCTAACTATAGACTTTAAGAGATTTCTTAATGTATATGTAATACATGTAGTCTTTGTCTACAGCAGGAAAAACTGGCTAACTATAGACTTTAAGAGATTTTTTAATGTATATGTAATACATGTAGTCTTTGTCTACAGCAGGAAAAACTGGCTAACTATAGACTTTCAGAGATTTCTTAATGTATATGTAATACATGTAGTTTTTGTCTACAGCAGGAAAAATTGGCTAACTATAGACTTTAAGAGATTTTTTAATGTATATGTAATACATGTAGTCTTTGTCTACAGCATGAAAAACTGGCTAACTATAGACTTTCAGAGATTTCTTAATGTATATGTAATACATATAGTCTTTGTCTACAGCAGGAAAAATTTGCTAACTATAGACTTTAAGAGATTTCTTAATGTATATGTAATACATGTAGTCTTTGTCTACAGTAGGAAAAATTGACTAACTACTGTACAGACTTTAAGAGATTTACATGTAATCTTTGTCGACAACAAGAAACACTGGCTAACTACAGACTTTAAATACAAATACAAAATAAATGGTTATATTCCCTAATGTCTCGACATAGTTGTAGCTTCAGCTGAAGGCACTGAATAATAACTACATGTACGAATGTAAATTAATCATACCATATACGCTTTCTTTGCAATTTTCGTTTAGACTATGGAACAAGTCATGTTAATAAAAAAACAAAATAAAAAAACATATATGCATATATAGTATATATATATATATATATATATATATATATATATATATATATATATATATATACACATACATATACTGTATATGTATATATATATATATATGTAATATGAAATAGACACTAAAATCAGAAAGTCAAATTCCAAAAATCTTGGCAATTGTCTGTAACTTTCTTGAATGGATCAAATAACTGGAACATAACAACAAACTATCCAAACATGGAATTCAATCCCTTTAAAACAGAAGCAAAGGAAGAAACGATCTTTCATAAAGAGGTTTCAATCCCCTTTTAGGTGAACTGTAAAGAGGGTCCTATTCCCTCTAGCTAAACTGCGGTGGGGCAATAATAAACGCAAGAAAGAGGCTCACTTGTGTCTTGATCAGACATTCAAACATCACTTGGGAGCTGACTTGTTTGTACGAGATAACTTCCAAAGTAGAAGTTTGTGGATACTACTCTCTCTCTCTCTCTCTCTCTCTCTCTCTCTCTCTCTCTCTCTCTCTCTCTTGCCGTGAGAACTTATGGCCTTACGTTCATTCTGCATGAGTAAGAGTACCAGGGACTTTGAAAGCAACAGCGAGGAAAATGACTGACAGTCTCCCTCATTGATTATGTACATCAATATAAAAAAAAAACGAAGGTCCCCAACGCCTAAAAATACTCCACAATATATCCAGTTAATGGTTTCATCCTGAATCCTGCTAAAAAAAAAAAAAAAAAAACTGCAGAGCCCACTATGCATATTTTTTCCGTACAACTGATTAGCAAATAGCGATTTCTGTCCCGAATTTTATAAATAATTTTATACATTCTACCCACCATATAAAAAACAAATTTGGGGCTTACATGATGCTTCACGTAACAATAACACGGAATTTTAACATTCTGTAAATAGATACAGATACAAATGAAAGGTAAAATGACAAGTTACAGAGAAAACATCACCACAATCAACCGCAACAGAGATATTCAACTTGGACATTTTCAAAACCTAACCTGCCAAGTTTGGGACATTCAGATGAATCAAGTCATAATAACTTAATTAGCCAGACAAAACTAATTACATTTCTGAGCCAACAGAAATAGCCGACCTAAAACCAACACGTCATATGCAAAGAAAGACTTTTTCATAAAAAACTGGCCTCAACCATATAAAATAAAGTATATACAAATTAATAATGCTCTACTTCCTGAAAAAAAAGTATTGTACCGCAAGTCGTTCAGTCTTACATTTAGCAATAAGTGGTATAACAAGAATTCTTACAGTCACAGAGCTTATGGGAAAGAAGCGTGTGGTCTATCAAGTAAGCATGTAGGCCAAAATATTAATGGTCTAATACTCAGAGCTTATGGGAAGGAAGCATGTAGTCTGTCAAGTAAGCATGTAGGCCAAAATATTAATGGTCTAATACTCTAATAATGAAAGCATCTCCTTACCTTTATGGAACTGTGTAAATACAATTAGCACATACCTGAAAATAAAAGAAAACTATTTAAGAAAATTAATTTTAAGATTTCAGAATACATTTTATCTGTTAATATATTACAGTAAAAACAAAACACGCAAGAAACTTTGCACACAGCATTATTCCCCAACCAAGGGGGTAGTTAAATATGTTAAACTGACTGTCTTCCAGTGACCATGCTAATTAAACAATATCAATAAAATAACATAAAATACAAAACAAGCACATTTGTATACACAGAACAATATATATCTTTATTATTATCAGTTACTAAAAACAAACAACAAAACTTCCAATACAAGACTGACTCCATGGAAACCGGCGTTATCATGAAAACGAGCGACAGGAAGGCAAATTTACATTTAGAATTATTGTTGCTCGGATAAAGGATTCGTATGCCTTTAAAAGTTTCTATTAGTCAATATCCTGATAAAAAGTCTTTCTCAGACAGACTGTTATAGTCATGTTATGGCGCCTATCAGTCTACAATGAGTACCCTATGCAGAAGGCGGGCTATCCAAGTTATTGATTTAATGTACCTAGTCAGAAGTGGGGTTCCCCAGCCGTCGGCCGATTTTTTTTTTTTTTTATAAAAATTTGGTCGTTTATAAAGTTTTGTCATTAAACGAAAACAAAAATAAAATACGTAGGCACTATTTTTATTCTATTTACATTTATTTATATGGTAGGCAATGACGATATAATTACAATTTTGAATGATTACTTGATTCATTCCTAATATAGAGACGGCAGATTTTAAGGCTTCAAGAATGTTTATATTTGCGTAAAGAATTTGATTATATATATATACGAATTTAATTTGAGAAATTCATGTAAAAAATATTATATCCGGTGACTGCAGCCAACTATTCGACAATAAGGATATGCAAGACAGTATTTTTTAGATAAAAAGTTCAAGGTTTAATATTTGGCCAGTTAGGTAAATTCTGGTAAGAGGTCAACATGGAGGATAGAAGTCACTAGTCTTCAATGGATTCAAAGAGATCGATGAAGTCTGGTAATACATGATAGTGCAGTGAAAAAAAGGGAAGTATTAAAACCGGTCATAATAGGTTTAATTTCTCGTATTAAACAGCTTATCCTACTGGAAATCTTGCTTCCAACTACACGTTGTTGACAAGGGTCTTATACGTACAGATATGTACAAAGTACATAATAAACTATTGACTGAAATATAAATATTAGATCTGCATTTCTCTTTCAAGAAAAGAGCACTAATGCAATGATTTTCGGGAGCAAATATAACGCATACACAGATAATTTTAGAATAGGGGAATCAGGCGGTTGCCTGTAATATTCGCTCAAGGGAAGATGATGAGTTTCGAATAAATATCTTACCTTCTATAACCACTCCACTAGCCAGATACTACGTTTGATGGACTGTCAATAAACCTGCTGAAAATGGACTTAAAATTCAAGATAACTAACAGCTAGGTTTGCATTCTAGTTTACCAAATAGGAATGTGGGTTTTTAGTCAAAGCTGAAGCAAAGAAATGTCTTCATCATCATATACTTTGTCTAATATTTCTAAAAGAAAAGCCTCCCCTTGCAGTTGTCTCCGAATTTTAAGTTTACATGAAACGAGAAAATAGGTCTCTAAAATATGGCCTTTATTTTCCACAATTTGGCGTATCTATGGGCTCCCTTATATTTTGTATATATATATATATATATATATATATATATATATATATATATATATATATATATATATATATATATATACATGTGTGTGTATGTATGTATGTATGTATATATATATATATATATATATATATATATATATATATATATATATATATATATACACTCTGTATAGTTTCAAGATCGAACAATTAGAATGATAATAACAATCAGCAGGCCATCATGTATTATTTGTTGAATGAGCCTTTATTCATTCGAGATCTGTACTTGAAAATTCTGTTCTAATTTGCTTAGCCTAATCCCATCGTATACTAAATGGCAATGAATACATAGCAGAGGTCTTTAAATACTCGAAATATACTTCCACACATAATGCCAGTGTTTATGTTAGGGGATTAATACAATGCACATAGGATTCTTTTATCAAGGAGCTTTGAATTTTTAGGACTTTTTGTCTTATAAGATAGTTGTATCTATCAATGTATTTGCAGACTAACTTCTGGAACACCCTAAACAACTTGTTGATAAATAAACATGTTTCGATGAGGCTGGTGAGGTATTCTTAAAAGTGCCTGAACAAGTGTGTACAAAAATATGATACATGAAAATATGTCATGAAATCCAACTACTAAATATTTAGACTTCAGATGTCTTGAGAACTGACGGCATCTGTTTATCCAAGAGGCGGCACTGGGACTGAAAGGATTCTAATGGGTCCTGCCTTGGCGTGTTATGACTCAATAATGGGGATATCCAAAACAATCTGGGTTGAGAAGTCTGTAGACTATGTAAATAATATATATATATATATATATATATATATATATATATATATATATATATATATATATATATATTCATGTGTGTACACATGTAATATGTGTATATATATATATATATATAAAACATTCATAATATATATATACATATATACATAATATATATATATATATATATATATATATATATATATATATATATATATATATATATATATATATATATATATATATATATATATATATATATATATATATAGTATATTAATGGAGTAGCGATAAGAGCACTAGCTTTTCCGCAGAAAACAATATACAAAGAACAAAATTTATAAATATACGCATATCGAAGCACAAACTATACTATTTCACGCACACGTGTACAGTATATACTTGAACACAGATAATAATGCGTGAGGGGTTGGGGGGGGGAATGTAGTTTAGTCTGCTTAAGGTGTTAGAAACAATTACGCTAGAAAGGAGCAAATCGGTTAATTAGGACATTTCACGCATTACCCCGAAAGTATTGACATACAACCAGGTAAGGAAAAGACATGAAAAACATGATGTACGCATTTAGATATGAGCTTGAGTTATAGTATCGTTAACTGTCATTATAACAACAGAAGACTATGAAGAACGATTGGAAAAATAAACTTAATTCGGTATTTCTTATCTAAATATCAAAGCTATTACACAAGACAATGGCTCTCAATTATATTTTATATATATATATATATATATATATATATATATATATATATATATATATATATATATATATATATATATATATTATATATATATACAGTATATGTATACTGTATATATATTATTATCATTATTATTATTATTATTATTAAAAAGCAAAAAGAACATAAACGATTCAGCTGTGATTCAGGAACCTTCAACGAAGGAACCTGTGTTTCAGCCTTCTCCTTCTTCTTCTTCTTCTGCTAGTCCTCGGGCGTCCCAAACCCAACACCGCCCCCAAAAACAAACCCCGGAGAGGTTTGACGTCTTGCAGGGGCATGCCGAACCCAGCGTAAACAAACACGCCGTCTGCCACTTCACACACCAGCGCCAAGACAATGAATACTTAAACATCGCGGCGGCGGAGGCGGAGGCGGCGGTGGCCTGTTCGGTAACATTACGCCTCCGTTTGTCATTTGCGTGTCAAGTTGACCCCTCCCGGTAGTTTGTCATTCTCCTTGATAAGGCCCACATGCCGCCCCTGCCCAAATCTGATGCGTCTCCCACTCACCCACCCGCCCGCCCATCTCAACCCACCCTCTCCCCTTCCTTTTAATTCCCACACCATCGTGAAATTACAGATGTTTTTCTGATAAAATGAGGAAGGAAGTGTTGGGAACAGAGGACGATATATTGATTTTTGGGCAGTGGTTTTGTGTCCATAACCAGATGAAAACAAAATGCTATTATTTCGAGCAAAAGATTTTGATGTACTTATAAATATACAATTTGTTCATTATGCTGCTACGCCCATAGTGTAATCAAAACGTTTATATATTTGTATATATACAATTCAGGGGCATAATACCAATAATCTCTGCCTCATTCTGGAATTCAAATAAAGAAGACATAAACCATTCAAAAATCAATGTAAATTTGCATGTAGGATATGCTTGCGGATAAACATGACTCTCCCCCCACCCCCAGGTCTCTCTCTCTCTCTCTCTCTCTCTCTCTCTCTCTCTCTCTCTCTCTCTCTCTCTCTCTCTCTCTCTCTCGGTGCATGTGAAACGAAAATGATGACAAAAATAGCTGAATTTTGAGCTCTTACTCTTACGTCTTTGCACCGAGGAACGAGACACTGCAGATAATATAAAACTTTGGTAAACACCTATGTCCACAGTCTGTGGGCTTCTCGAGTCTCATTGTAACTCAGTGCCGCTCACCCGAGTCAAAATTCTACCGTTTGATACAAGTTCCACAGCACTGAGCAAAAAACAATTAGTCGAATTCCATGCCAGCAAAAAATAAATAAATAAAAATAAATAAATGATATAGGTACGGAAGGATGAAGAAGACAAGAGGGGCTTCAGAACTAACTTTGTGAATGATATTATGAGAGGAGATGGATAAGATAGGGGAGGGGAGGGTATGTGTTCCGGGAATGGAGGGGATGGGAGGGGAGGGGAGGGGAGGAGGTGAGCCCAGGATGAAGGCATTGCGTCACTGTTGGTAGGCTACATTAGAATATTGGTGAGTGTTTACAGTGTGTTGGTTGTGTTATGATAGTGTGAGTGACGGGCCGTATACTGCCAAGTGGGCCCATCACACGCCCGACGAGAGAAAATACACAACACCTCCACCACCACCATCGTCTCATCCTTCTCCTCCTCCTCCTCCTCCTTCAAATGGTGTCTTCTTCCTCCCACATTGCTCCTCCAACACCATCTTCTCATCCTTCTTCTCCTCCTCCTCCTCCTTCAAACAGTGTCATCCTCCTCCCACATTGCTCCTCCAACACCATCATCTCATCCTTCTTCTCCTTCTCCTTGTCCTCCTCCTCTTCCTCCTCCTTTAAACAGTGTCTGCCTCCTCCCTTCCTCCAACACAATTATCAACTCCTCTTTCACGTAAGTCTTCTTGACTTCTCTCTTCCTCCCTTTCGTAAAGTCTTCATCCTCCTCCTGCCCTCCTCCTTTAAACATCGTCTTCCTCCTCCCTTCCTCCTCCCACTATTCCTCCAACACCATTATCAACTCCTCTTTCACGGAAGTCTTCCCGACTTCTCTCTTCCTACCCTTTCATACAGTCTTCATCCTCCTCCTGCTCCCCCTCCTCCTCCTCCTTCTCCTATCGTCTTCCTCCTCACACTATTCCTCCAACACCATTATCAACTCCTCTTTCACATTTTTCTTCGCTCCTGCTTCCGTCCCCATCTCTTTCCCCCTAATCTCTTCGTATATATTCCTCCCTTCCCTAACCTTTCCTCTTTCCCTTTTAGTAATCCTAACACCATTTCCTTATCTGCCCACGCCTCCCTCCTCCTCCTCCTCCTCCTCCTCCTCCCTCATATTTTCCCATCCTTGGCCATGACGTGAGTGTCTATTTCTCTTTGGGATGGTTCCTTTAAAGAGATAATAATAATAACATAATAATAATAATAATAATAATAATAATTTTCTCGAAAGTCTGAAGATATTCATGAAAGTAAATAATAATAATAAATAATAATGATATCCGTTATTTCAGTTCAGGCCTGCAAACAGAGATAGCTGAGGTAGGAACAATAAAATACACAAAATTTAGATACATGAGATAAGAAGTAATAATAATAAACGGTTACACACAGACCATTACTGATAATAATAATATTTTCAGCTAGCGATAATATGTAGATACAGAATTCAGGTACAGTTTGCCAAGGCGAATCTGATACCTTTACGGGTGATACATACACACATATATACGTACATACATACACGTATGTATATATATAATATAACATATATATATATAATATATATATTCATATATGTATATATAAACATTTTTTATGGTGCATCACTATAATGTGACCGGAAATAATAAGTAAAAAGCCACAATAATGTATATGAGCGATTGCATTTTCCCAAAATACAAAAAAGGGTTAACTAGTTTTTGTATTTGGGAAAAATACAATCGCTCATATACATTATTTTGGCTTTTTACTTATTATATATATGTAAGTATATATATATATATATATATATATATATACACGTATATTTTATACATAAAAACAAGCTACGAAAAACCTCTAAATATCGAATTCACTTTGCCTTGGTAATAGCTTACACCCACACCCACATACCGAATCAAGCACTGGGGCAGTTTCTGTCATTAAGCGCTGAAGACTGACAAGAGGAAGTCGAAGTGGTTAGATCATATTAAGAGATCCAGAAAATAAAAGATGAAGCACAGAGATCAATGAGTGGTACTTAGAGAAACCCCGCAGTTGCTCTAAAAAGTAATAGTTAGTGAGGTTGGACAGTGAGAATGAAGAAAGGACGCGGGAACGGAGGTACTGTAGTTTAAAGGGCTACATAAGTGGGTGATGCTATTGGCCGATGGGGCACTTCAAATATGCTTCAGGAATGCCAACAGTGCACCAAGTGAGGAGCGCAGACGGCACTACCTCCCTAAGGGAATGCCATGTCCTTGTCCACCCCGAGCTAAGATATTAATTATGACTTGAATAAAGAAAGCAATGTTCTCTTTAACACTATATTTAAAAATTACGTAAAAAAAATAAAAGAGTAATATTTTGTCCACACCGAACCTAAAAAATTAAATCAAAACAAATAATGCCATGTTCTTGTACACAGCCCACACTACAAAATTATATAACTTATGTAACAGTAAAAGAGAAAAGCAATGTTCATAACTATCAAAGGCTAAAAAAGAAATTAACTGAAGTAAAAGATACAATGTATCTGTTCGGCTCAGATCTAAAATCATAAGTAAAATTACAAGCTAAACTTCCATGTCAAGCAGAAACTCAGCATTAAAGGTTAAGAAAAGCAGGGAAGGAATAAGTAAGGGATCTAATACTGATAATACTGAGAAACTCACTGCTCAAAAGATAAAGGGTCTGTATGTCATTTAACAAAGCTACTCGATAAGCATTTAAAATAGGAAGCGTAACTTTAACTTTCCCAGTTCTATGTCATGAGGCACTTGAAGTAAAAGTATTAAGAGAGAGTATATATATATATATATATATATATATATACTATATATATATATATAATATATATATATATATATAATGACAAAGAAATATTTTCTGTTAAAACAGAATTCATTACCTGTCTGAAGAGGGAGACGGTCGTTCTCTGAAATATAGCATTAACTTCCTACACTTTGGTGTTTTTATGGCCTCCTTTTATTTGATGTATATAAAACTGAAATCATTCAAATCCATCAACCAGATCTCAGAAAAGTTTTACTGTTAATCTTGAACGAAAGATAAATGCACACAGCAAAATTTATGCAACGGGTAATTATGTGCATAATTATGTGTTGTTTTGACAGCGAAGACTGATACCCCAACTTAACCAACGAAGGGTTTAAAAAGCGGACTTGTGTGTAAACAAGTAAAAAATGAGCCCAAGTTTCTTCGGCGCAATCGAGTTTTCCATATAGCGTATAATGCTGTATGAGCCGCGGCCCATGAAGCTTTCAGCCACGGTCCATGAAACTCAGCCACGGTCCGGTGGTGGCCTCAGCCATGGCCCATAAAACTCCTAGCCGCGGCCCATGAAACTCAGCCACGGTCCGGTGGTGGTGGCCTGCGTTGTTGGTACCTATATCGGTGCCAGAAGTACGATCAAGGCTAGCTATAACCTTAAAATAAAAACTACTGAGACTAGAGGGCTGCAATTTGGTATGCTTGATGACTGAGGTTGATGATCAATATACCAATTCTTGCAGCCCCTAGCCTCAGTAGTTTAAGATCTGAGGGCGAGAAAAGTGTGGACAGCAAAGTGCGGACGGACAGACAAAGCCGGCACAATAGTTTTCTTTTCAGAAAACTAAAAATGATTTGACACATCATCAACAGTTTCCGACAGAGGATATAACTTCACAATAACACCAGTCACATTAAGTTGCTTTAAAAAAAACAGACCATTTTCTAAAGACTTGATGTCAATTGGACTTCATTAGTTCCACGACGCCCATCTATACTTTCATTATGTAGAAAGTTGCCTGATTTCGGCAACATTCGATGGTCTATAATCACTTCCTTCAAGGTTATACCAATTTCTAAAGTCTCCCAAGCTTGGTATAGGAATGGAATGAAATATAGAGTTTAGGCCAAAATAAAGCACTGGACATGCGGTCATTCAGCTGGAAAAGAAATTGAGAGTAGATAGGTCTCAAAGGGGTAACAGGATGAAAACCTCGCAGTTTACACTATGAAATAATTGTTAGCAGAGGTGGACAGCAAAGATGAAGAAAGATAATATGAATGGAGGTACAGCAAAAAAAGAATGCAGGGGTTGCAGCTAGGGCCTGAATGGACGTTGCAAACTTTAGTAATGTCTACAGTGCATCCGATGAGGTGCACTGACGGCACTAACCCCCTACGGGGTCCAAGCCTGGTATAAAATGGTATGAATTCCTGGGTCCCAGTGACCTTTGGTCTTCCTTCGAAATGATATACTCGTAAATAATGGGAAATTGTGCTGTAATACAAAATGAACTAATCTGATAGAAATGACATCATCAAGATCAGACTTCTTTTCCTCTTTCACCTACCACTGGCGAATAAATTTTTCCCTTTTTCACAAATTACATTCACTGTTGTTTTTAACTTCTTTTCCATTTCTTTATTTTCTTTCTCCCAATTCCTCATTTATTCCTGTATCAAATTCCCCCCCTTCCCCACTACCGTCCCTATCCTCCTTCTCTATACTCTTCTTCGCCTTGCACCTTCATTACGTTCCTGTATTCCATTTCTCTTCTATTCTCCTATCTTCCCCTTTCTCCCGATTCCAACTTTTCCAATCTTTCTCCTCATATCCCTCCTCCCAACCAAATCTCCAACCATCCCCCCCAAAAGCATTCCACCGATACGTCAGGCAAATCCCCCCTAATCCTTTCGGACTCGGGGGCTAATCTGTCCCTCATCAACTAATTATCGCCCGTTTACCTACACCCGAGATTGGCTAATCCCTACGATGCTGGCCAGATTACAATGATGCCTCCTCCATTAGGTACGCAAGTTTCTCTCTCTCTCTCTCTCTCCTCCCCCAGCATTCCACTCGGGCCAGAGCGAATTGTTTACTCTGTACTGCTATACACTTCCATCTGATAGTGGGAGACTTTTGGAAAAGCTGTTTGCTTATGGTGCCTTGTCGTTTTTATCTGGTTTTATTTTTTTTTTCTTTTGTATTTATAACTTTTCCATTGGTAGGATGTTCGTGAATTTTGACTGGGGGGAAGTATTCGCAATATTCTGGTGTTGAATTAAGAGTCTTTGTTAAGAATATAAATCTTTACTGGTTAATTCTCTTCTCATTCTTGAAACATTAGCCAAATATTAATACTAGCGTTCCTCTGGAATTACGTTCGGTAAGAATATGCATTTACTTTCTTCTAAGTCAATAAAAAGAGAACCAATGAACTATTTACTTCCTAAGAACAAATCTTTATAGTTACGATCCAATAAAAGAGCACCAACCAACTCTTTGAACTATAGTGCCAATCCTTTACTGAATTAATTTGTATCACATTGTATATGTTTGTCTTTTGGGGACGTATAATTAATATCATACAAAGAAGCTTGATAATTATCATCAGTTGTTTATAACAGCATCATTAATAAATACAATTATATATTTTCATATAAATATATATATAAACATTATTTATATATATATATATATATATATATACTGTATATATATATATATATATATATATAATATATATATATATATATATATATATATATATATATGTATAGATATATATATATATATATATATATATATATATATATATATATATATATATATATATATATATATATATATATATAAAATATATAAAATTCCTATAAACTAGTTTAAACTTGTACAAAGATTTCATGCTGAACTTAAAATATTCTGCTCCATTCTTATCCCCTAAGTTATCTTGTATTGATACAATTTTCAATTCCTTTGCTATACCCTGAGTTATCTTGTATCTATTATTAATAAACTATTTTACTATCAAACGATAATTCATTTCCATAAACTTCATTACTCAACGCATATATTGTAATTATATGCATTTTCTCTTGGAAAGATCCCGGACATCTCCTGCCTTCATTTTCTATTTAATAAAACCATTTGAACTATTCCACTATTATTCCTAACCCATTCGCCCCGAACTCGTACTGTACAATCTCTCCTGAGCTTTCACTTCCAAGAAGTTCCTCGTTGGCAGAGTTGGTTGAGTTCTCGGCCAGCACTCTGCTAGGCCCGAGTTCGAGTCTCCGGCAGGCCAATGAAGAATTAGAGGAATTTATTTCTGGTGATAGAAATTCATTTCTCGGTATAATGTGGTTCGGATTCCACAATAAACTGTAGGTCCCGTTGCTAGGTAACCAATTGGTTCTTAGTCACGTAAAATAAGTCTAATCCTTCGGCCAGCCCTAGGAGAGCTGTTAATCAGTTCAGTGGTCTGGTTAAACTAAGGTATAATTATTTTTATCTTCCAAGAAATTTGCTTCTGCCAATACTGAAGCACTCATCGAATATTTCCTTTCTCAATTACCCAGCCTACTTTGCTGCTTCTCTCTGGCCTTAACTACAGAGTTCTCTGTCGTAACTCGGTCGGTACTCTTCCTCAAATTTACTGTCATCTCTTGCTAACGATTTGAAACTTTTGTTTATTCTGAACTCTTGCAAACACTAGCAAACTCTTTCATTCTGAACTCTTGCAAACACTAGCAAACTTTTTCATTCTGAACTCTCGCAGACACTAGCAAACTCTTTCATTCTGAACTCTTGCAAACACTAGCAAACTTTTTCATTCTGAACTCTTGCAAACACTAGCAAACTCTTTCATTCTGAACTCTTGCAAACTTTTTCATTCTGAACTCTTGCAAACACTAGCAAACTCTTTCATTCTGAACTCTTGCAAACACTAGCAAACTCTTTCATTCTGAACTCTTCTTTCATTCGAACTCTTGCAAACACTAGCAAACTCTTTCATTCTGAACTCTTGCAAACACTAGTAAACTCTCTCATTCTGAACCCTTGCAAACACTAGCAAACTCTTTCATTCTGAACTCTTGCCAACTCTAGCAAACTCTTTCATTCTGAACTCTTGCCAACACTAGCAAACTCTTTCATTCTGAACTCTTGCAAACACTAGCAAACTCTTTCATTCTGAACTCATGCCAACACTAGCAAACTCTTTCATTCTGAACTCTTGCAAACACTAACAAACTCTTTCATTTTGAACTCTTGCAAACACTAGCAAACCCTTTCATTCTGAACTCTTGCAAACACTAGCAAACTCTTTCATTCTGAACTCTTGCAAACACTAGCAAACTTTCATTCTGAACTCTTGCAAACACTAGCAAACTCTTTCATTCTTTCCACCTCGCCAAAGCTACATAAGGCCACGATGTTCCCTTTCCATCGTCCTCTGTATAAAACAAAGTATATTATCATTATCTTTATTATAACTATCAAAAATCAGCTTTCTTCCGAACCACAATACTACAGGGCATCCAAGCGCCTGCCCCGGACGAGCACGGGAAGAGAGTGACAGGCCTGGGGTCAAAGGTTGTGTGACCTCAGGCCATGTGTGGCCGAGGAGGTAATGAGAAGTATACAAGAGTCTGGGGAATCTATTTAGCCACCCTTTAAGGTGTTGATTTCTTCTTAATGGATTTCTAATCCTGATGGCGGGGGGTTTTTCCCCTCCCGCCTCCCCCCTCCTCATGTCGCTCGACAGGAAGACAAATGAAAGAAAAGAGGTAGCGTTAAAGAAAGGAAGAAGAAAGCAAACCTGAGATAAAAGAAGGAATATATATGTAAATTGGAATATTGTATTCATAATAGAATATATGTATAATTGAATAGATAAAAAGATGGAATATATAACAGAGCGAAGAAGATAATGTAGATGGAAAAAGAGAAAAAAAAGTAATATTAAACTAAAGGCAAAATTTACAATATGAGGATGGGAAAATACTGTGGAAGTAGATCTAATTTATAACATGGACGAACAAAGAAGAGGTAAAAAGAAAATATGTAGCTGTAATCATTCTGAACGCCCCATGTACATAAAAAAAAAATATGCATAAGTTTCCTCGGCACAATCGAGTTCTCTGTGACCAACTGCAGCATATAATCAAAGCCACGAAAATAAGTCTACCTTTCGGAGGTCGGTATAATGCTGTATGAACCGCAGCCATGAACCTTCGCACCGCCCGGTGATGGCCTGTCATATCGTTGCCAAGGCACGATCGTAGCTTTTAACCTTAAATAAAAATAAAAAACTACTGAGGTTGAGGGCTGCAATTTGGTATTTTTGATGACTGGAGGGTGGATGATCTACATACCATTTTGCAGCCCTCTAGCCTCAGTAGTTTTTAAGATCTGAGGGCGGACAGAAAAAGTACGGACAGAAAAAAGTACGGACGGACAGACAAAGCCGGCACAATAGTTTTCTTTTACAGAAGCTAAAATACGATACAGAATTAAGAACACTATAATTAATCAAATCGCCCCCACCCCCTATGAGCGGCTGTGGCCGAAGGCTAATACAAAAAAAAAATTACTTCTTTAAAAACGGCGTCTGAAAAGAAATAGTTCCACTTTCGACTCTGTCCCCCGTAGGAGGGATAGTGCTGACAGTGCAACTCAACTTGGTTCACTGTGTTTGCAGCCTTATACTTTACTCCATTCCCACTTCCTTTCTTCAATCTTGCTGTCCAACCTCTCTAACTATCACTTCTTAGTGCTACTGTGGGGTTTTCTCCCACTTCACAATTAGATCCTTGCACTTCATCCCCTTTATTTTCTAGATCTCTTGTCTAGCTGTCCAGCCACTCCAACACCCTTTTTCCACTGTCTTGAGCGTTGAAAGATAGCAAGTGCCCTGGCCTAGCTTGACAACCTAAATTTCGCAAACTCAAATCAAATTTTTTCCCCTCTATGGGTTTCAGCACGATTATTGTCCTTGGGAATCAACATACACATCAACACTGTCATTTTGAAAGGCGAATATGAATAAATATAAATAATAGTAAACTGATACCCCTTTAAAAATTCGAGACACTTACAATACATACATAATATATGCCCTTACACATTCACATGCTGCTGAAGCGTATATACACACATACACACACACTATATATATATGTGTATATATATATCTTTCTATATATACAATTACATATAACATATACAGTATATATAAATATATATATATATAATATATATATATATATATATATATATACATACATATATACATATACAATTATATGTGTTATATATATAGACAACATACACTATTTGTGAATATATGTAAATGAAATCATGAAAGGAGCTATATACTGGGAAAACCAGCATGATATTCCTCAAAAAGTGGCTCCCCCGCACCCCACGCCCCAGTCTCTCCTCACCACCACCCCATCCCCACAATGAGTAGAACTCTCCAAAACAAATTAACCTCACATCATAAATAAGGCAAAATATGTCGGGAGAGAGACTGAATGACGACCGACTCTGTTTTCGAAATGCATTAGGATTTATAACCCTTTTGGATCCCGGTAGGACACACCAACAAAAACCTAAAGATAACAGACTGCATGGTCGAGATCTCGGCTGTAAATGAGGGAATATAGCACTTAACAACCACTGTGGAGTACTGGTGTCCAGACCCGACGCGCGCCTGACGTCCGGAGGCGGCTCATTGTTGAGGCTAAAGAGATTTTTACAAGGCGCGGGGGAGTCGGCAAAGTGACTCTCAGACTCGCGGCTTAATTTAGTTTTAATGTCGTCCGCCGAGATCGCACGTCAGGAGGAGCCATTATCATTTTTCACGTCTGGAGAATAACACCGCGTATGAATATCTCGTTCGTCCGGATTCTTCTGCACGCGAAGTCTGCTTTTCTTTCGGCATGGCTTGACTTCTTTCAAGTCCTGCCTTCTTAATTTCCTCTGTGCGTTTGGAATGGAATGTATGGAATATAGAATTTGGTCCCAAGGTCTAACGCTGGGACCTACGAGGTCATTCAGCGCTGAAAAGGAAATTGAGAGCAGAAAGGTTTGAATGGTGTAACAGGAGGAAAACCTTGCAGTTGCACTATGAAACAACTTTGCTCTAAAATGGAAGACTGCAGTATCTGCAAAAATACAAAACTGAGAAAAATGGTAGATATTGCAGTTTTCCCTTGCCTTAATACTGATTTTGCAGATACTGCAAATCATAACGCCCTAAATACTCGTGGAAAGCATTGAAGAATCGTTCTGAAACTGCAGTAACTTGTGTATTAGCGTTTCACGAGCCCAATAGGTGGCATATCTCAATTTCGAAAATTTTGTAGATACTGCAGTTTTCCATTTTAGGGCAGAACTGTCAGGAGACGGTACATAGCAAGATGGAAGAAAGAGAGTACGAACGGAGATACAGTAAAAGGAATGAAAGGGGTTGCAGTTAGGGCGGCAATGGGACGCTGCAAAAGACGCAAGTAATGCCTACAATTGCACCGCGTGAGACAAACTGACGATAACCCCCGCCCCCGCCCCCACGGGAATGCGTTTTAAGGCGTACGAAACGCTCGTCGTGGAAATTAATTATCAGCGGCTATCATTATTTTCTTTTTTCATAAGAATACAGGCTGTATGTTATCACTACAATTCTAATGTCCTTGCAGTGAATTTCTTAAAACACAAATGTTGCTACAACTGAGAGTAACATCAACAAATGAATATATATATATATATATATAACATATATATATATATATATATATATATATATATATATATATATAAGTTTCAGTTTCAAAAGAAAAGTGAAACAATGGTGATGCTCAATCTTTCATCTTATTACCATCATTTTACTTTTTCCTTTTGGCTGAAACATATATATATATATATATATATATATATATATATATATATATATATATATATATATATATATACTATATATGTATGTGTGTGTGTATCAGGAATTCTGTCAAGTTTAAAGAACGCCTTCTACCTAGAACATGCTCATAAAACGTACCAATATGGCTGACGTTTAGTCATAACCTAGGCCGATGTTGTACTTTCTTGATCGTAACCAAGAAAGACGTAGTACTCGTACACGTAGGGATGTGCTAACTGGTGCAGAAGAAAATGAGCTACAAAGAGGCCAGAATGACCTCCCCCTCGAAAAAAACTAATTAATTAATTAATAAGGTTAAAGAAACTTGAGACATGATGAATAACTTGGATAACTGTAAAAGGCATCAGAAGTGATATGATGTTTCACACTACATTAAACGTTACATAAGATGCTCAAGATACTGTGTTCACCTACTGCCCTGTCGTCACATCAGTCATGAATAAAGTAACTGAGAACCCAGTTGTTGTACTGCGCGTAGTGAATACTTTCCACATTCTTCAAAACTGGTTAAATGAGTCCAAATAACATCTACCGAAATATCTCAACAAAAAAATATCTGATCTGATTTTGTAACCATGCATTCGATTTTTATGTAAGTATGTATAATACATATATATATATATATATATATATATATATATATATATATATATGTGTGTGACCTGTAATATATATATCTTGTGTAATTTTGTGTTTCATTGTCATGCGCATTAGAATACAAACACTCATCTAAATATACAACTCCAATAAACTTATGATATTACGTCAATGATTATTTCAAGAACTTTAAGACTGAGAACCCTGTCATGTTTCGTTGAAAATTCATATCACGAACAGTATTAGAATTTAACGAAATCGTGGTGACAACTTCTGTTACGACAAGGAATGACAAGAAAAATGCAATACGCATTACGTAAGTTGGATGAAAAATATTAATTTATATGATATTTTCAACATTACTAGTCTTAAAATATTTATTTCTAAACTAAACATAACACTTGAGTTTCTTATTGTCATCACCTGGCTCGAACGCCACCTCTTGAAAAAAAAAAAAACTCACCTTTGATCCAGAGTAGTTGTGAGAAAACCAAAGTAACTCGCGGTGCGATAGGCCCAGATACCTTTCCGGAGGTCATCTCCTCCCGGAAAAGTTTCCCGGAGGTCACCTCGTCCCTGGAAAGTTTCCCGGAGGTCATCTTGTCCCTGGAAAGTTTCCCTGAGGTCATCTTGTTCAAAAACCTTCTTGAGACAACTTGGCGACGAGTCCTGTCCTCTCCCTAAATTCCCGGTAAGGAGACGCCGTTTAATGCATTCTAGTCACGTTGTTGGGGGACTTCCACCGAGCACAATATTTATGTATTCACAGTGTATGCCCCTCGATGCCCCTTCTTCTTCTTCTCCTTCTGAGGGAAAGGCCTCCGGGCACGCTTGGGGAGGATATCGAGGTTAGGACTGCGTACGTCAACTCACATAACATTAATCACCATATTTACACAAGCGGGCCTCGGAAGGAAGTGGTACTTCATCACGATTAGTCCTTGGGGCAGATTATGCAAATCGGGATGTCAAGTGCTCTCTTACTCTTTCAGGCTCTCGCTTTCTCTCTTCCTTTCTTCCCCGGACCTGCAATCCAATGAATATTAAATATCGCTACGAATGCGTGCGTCAGTTCACATATTAATCATCATATTTACCCAAGCAGGGCATACAAGAAAGTGGTGCTTCATCACGAATGCTCCTCCAGGCATATTATGTAAATCGGGATGTTGAGTGCTCTCTCTCTCTCTCTCTCTCTCTCTCTCTCTCCTTGTCTTTACCATTCAAACATCTCGGAATAATAAATACCATTGCAACAAACTTCAAAATTACAGCTGAATTATAGGCAAGACTAATTATATTTCCTCACATCATGTAGCGGATTGAGTAAGGTGCACAAAATATTACAACAAAAATTCCAAAAACCAGTAATATACACCAAACCATTTAAAACTTGTATGAGCAAAATGACGTGAACTAATTGTTGATGTAAATGAGAGAGCAGCCTGTGTTGAAAACTGCAAGGCTGAGCAAGTTAATGACACCAGTTTGTGTAGCTACCTTCTACGAGTGATTGGTCACAGCGGTTGAGTCTTTCCTTAACATCTCTTTTACAATAATTGCCCTATGCAATGTCATGCTGTTTGACCTTAGGCGGGAATGCCGTGTAAAAATATTATCATAACGAAACTTAAAATACTTTAAATATTTCATATATGTTCATCTGTTAGTACAAAACGCAGTTTTACATATGTTAGAAAGCACACAAAACGAGAGGTTATTGAGCATCCAAACTGCTAAATCAGTTGTTAGTTAACAACAAAGCTTTTTCATGACTGCCATGGATAAACAAAGCAGCCAATATGAATCGGGCTATCTGACGTCTACCAAATATTTTCCTACTATTTATCTAATATTTAGGCGTGATAATGAGACAAAAGTACCCACAGGAGCATTACTGTACATGCATTTTGGAAACTTTGAAGGTCCCTATACAGAATGAGCCAGCTAGGACACTGATGGCGAAGGACCATTCGCTCTTATCAGATCCATGGAGGGGACAACACGTCAGTGTACCCTGGTGATCATGCAAGAGAACATGGCCGAAGGTAAGTTCCAACTTATTTTCAGCCATGTTCTCGTGGCACCTTTTACTGAGCCACGCACTGAGATGATTCTTAAGCAAAACCTCATTCCACTAGTGAAGTCATACCTCCTGTACGACTCCAAAAGCCGAACTAAGAGCTGCTACAATTGAGTGGGCATGCATGCTATTGTCCATGCACACATCAGGGGTTCCGGACAAAGTATAGACGTCAGCCGAGGTGCTGCACGATCATGCATACGCGAGTCTTCATTGTAACCCTAAATTACCTGTACAGCAGCAACCTGTCTGATGTGAACCCTGTGTCCACATGCACATGGTTAGGGGGAAGCACAATCACTCAGTGCAACTGTAGCACTGACTCTACTCTGCACATTTCTGCAGATGCACAGTGCCAAGAGTCTGGAGCAGTCCTCAGGTACAAGAATATGTGGGAAGACTTGAGGTCCCAAGGGCACTCAGTAACCAAGTGTTAACCTTACCTATGGTAGACATCTCACACAGAGGTGGTCTCACATCATCATTGACTCTAGAAGAGGTGCTATGGGACCTCCTTGGGGGGTCTTCTTCTTCTTCTTCTTCTTCTTCTTCTTCTTCTTCTTCTTCTTCTTCTTCTTCTTCTTTTGAGAGGAAGAACCATAAAGAAAGCCTCGTCTTACTCTGTCCACTGGTTTTGCTTTCTTGCTTTCCCAAAACAGTGCAGGAGAATTGGTCAAGGAACAGATTGTTGACATCGCTGGATACAAGCCGTAATCGACAACATGGGAGTATTTCCTACGGCGAGACGACCACTGTAGGAGGTTCAAACTACTGTACACTGAGTTTCTTAGCAGGAATGGGAAGCAATTTAAAAGCAAAAGAATTCTTAGGTGATGATTTGGCTGAAGCTAAGTGAGTAAGGAGTGTGGCAAAGATGGGCTCCCTGGAATACTGAGGGAAAACCACTTCTGCAAGTACTAAGGCAAAGGTTCATCTCAGGGGCAGCTGATGTAGCTGGGGTAGAAGGCGAGGTACTAGCAATGGTCGGAGTCTCACCTGGACAGAGCCAAAGCAGCTTGCACTGAATGCTGGCTGCTCACATTCCAGTGCTTAACCCTCATGGGTTGAGCAAGAAAACATGTTGAGTAGTGGGGAAAGATGTGGGGCAGTTGGTGGAGTCACTTGGGAAGTGTCCCCTCCCCAGTGGGACAAGGCATGAAGGACTTGTCTTTATGCACTTCAAGGACACTGACATCTAAAAGTTCACTGGTGAGGTATGAAGTGGAATGTGGGAGGATTTCCTCACCCCTTGCTCATGGGCAATAATGCACCATTAGGTTAGGTTAAACAATGACACTTTAAAATATATATATTCAGTAAGAATCACTGGCATTATTTTTAGGCAATGCTAATGGTTGGCAGTCAGTAGGCTACAGTTGGCTAGCACTCTGCTGGGCCCACGTTTGATTCTCTGACTGGCCAATGAAGAATTAGTGAAATTTATTTCTGGTGATAGAAATTCATTTCTCATTATAATGTGGTTCAGTTCACAATGGCTGAGTCCCCGTTGCTATGTAACCAATTGGTTCTTAGCCACGTAAAATAAATCTAATCCTTTGGGCCAGCCCTAGGAAAGCTGTTAATCAGATCAGTGGTCTGGTTAAACTAAGGCATACTTAACCTAAAGTAGGCTCCAGTGCCCGAGTTAGGTTAAGAAACATTAGGAAAGGTTAGCTTAGGATGTATCCCAGTAATTACCATTACTTTACCCTATTTTCCTTAGTTAACACATACAGTACTTCAAGTTCTCAACAACATGGAATTCAAGATCACCAAGGGTCATATGATGATAATCTTGGGCTTACACCTGCGGAGTATTAGGGCAAAGGAATAATAATTTATGCATTTACCAATACAAATATGAATACTTAGATCATTTCTATGTCTATTGCTGTTCTGAAAGTGTTTCGCAAGTGTCAGGCACATGTCAGTAGCACTTATGAATTTTTTCTGTGATATAATGAGTGACTATCTATAGAAACTACACTAATTCTCTGGATAAAGTTTCCAAATATTTTCTGACTCCACCCAGTTTAAAATCCTTTCCAAAATTTACATTTCAGTAGCAGGGTTAAGCATAAAAATAGAATTCTTAAAAAAATTCTAGTCAAACTTCTAAATGGAAGGGAAGAAACAAATATGAATGGCAGAATCTCATGCAGTTTTATTTGATGTTTTAGCAGTAAAAGAAAAAATCTCCATAACATTAGACAATTAATGAGAAAGTAAAGTAATGTAAAGCAATTTTAGTTTATGCTAACTTTCACCCTGTTCATTCCCTAATACTGCAACTACTCATTTCAATCCATTTTTTTTTTAAATCAACAAATCATCTTTAGTGGACCACAAAGAAATTTGGCCTTGTATCATAAAACGACCGACAAATCATTTCATTAAGTTTAAAAGCATTACTAAAAAGCAAATCTAACAGTCTGCCATAATTGATTTTTAAATTAAATGCACAAAACTAACGTCAACAAATTAAAGTAAGCAATAACTGCTAAGGCTAGTTGAGGGACGTTATAATTTATGGTATCCTAAGTCAGGATCTTGGGACAGGGCTAAACCCCAAACAGGTTGGGCATAGTGTACCAGGTTAGTTTAGGATGCATTCTTTTATTTTACCCTATATTTTATAGCCCTCGAGGTCAGGTTAGGTTGAGAAATGCCCCCTGTCAGGTAGGAAGCAACACACTATAATTAGGTTAGACTAAGCTGTATCTGTAATTTTAAGCCACATCTTTGTGTTTTCGTTTATTAGGTGGCTGCTACTGATTACAAACATGAGCTACTGTAAGCATTTTTCATATCGTTCATCTTGTGATTTAAACCAAAAACCCATTTGCCTCTGGATCCACTTTCCTGGAAGTAATCCCTTTTACCGATTAATCCCTCCCCTCCCAACATCAAGTTAAGGAATATGCTGTGTGCTTTGTGGAAGGACTTGTCAATGAGACTCTATGTGCAACATTAAATTGCATTAACTTCCGTACCTCACTTTTATGAGTTATAAAGCTGTATGTCGGGTTGGGATGAACCTGGTGCCTTAGGTTAAAGTAGGTTAGGTTAGGGAGGGTAGAGTTAAGAGGCATCCCTATGACTTTCAGCTCTCTGAGTAAGGTCAGACGGGCCCAGTATGCTCGGTGTGGTTAGGTTTGGGAAGATAAGATTAGGCTGGATCTGTGTTTGGTCAGGTTAGGTGGTACGGCGCTTGGTCAAGTAGGACCTGGCACCCTAGGTTAGGTAAAGGAAGGTAAGTTAGGAGGTACTCGTTGTTACTGAATTTATGGTATCCTGTTAAACATGTTATGTGGTTGATAGGCCTAGATATTACAAACATGAACCATGTACTTTTCCTACTGCTTACATTGCATTTTTAACCATTTCCGTTGGAGAACTCCCACAATCGTTTTTGACAAGCAAATGGGTTGAACTATAAAAACAGGTGTACTATAATTATGGTCAAGATGAACCTTCAGAAAACATTCATGTTTTTGGCAAGACGTTAAAATATCACAGCATTATTTTTTAAAATTTTTAACTTGTGGCTTTTAGTGATTCCACATTTGAACTGTACAATAGCCTGGGCTATATGTCTGAAGGCTTCTCTTACGTTATTTCTCAAATATTGTTGCTAGGCACTCGTGCTTGCTTTTGTTTTTCTCTATTATGGTCCCCTTTAAAAGTTAAATAAAAGTGAGGGAGACACGATGGGTGGTCTGTCCCATCAGTTAAAGGGCATGCACGTGAAAACAAAATCAGTTTGGAAAAATATATGGCTCATGTCTTTGGTTTGTAAAAATATATGGGTCGTATGTTTGTAAAATCAATTTGTAATATCAACAAAATTTCTATCAGGCATATGCAAGCTAAGAGACTCTACCACGAAAAAAAATAAAACTGTCTGGTTAGCCTATGATGGTTTATACCTTTCATGATCTAAGTAAATGCCCCAGGTCTTAGACTCAAATGCTAATAATTTTTACTATCTTGGGAAGGTTATCTTACTTGTTCGTAGTATTTTGTCCATTCCCTGATACACCACACAAAATACGCTGTTTTCACGAAACACGAACCACAGTTAACCATATAAACAATGTCACTACCTTGAGGTGACGTCTTTGCTTTGTCGTCTGGTCAGCTTCTGCATTGTACCAGATACCAACGAAATATCTCTTGTCCTGAACAAAACTTCAGACTGTCAAAAAAAAACCTTTATTTATTTTTTTATATTTACATTCAACTATCAAATGGTTTTGTGACATGTAGTTTTTTATGTAAAAGATAGGCGGAATAAGGAAGACTATTGTAAATTTGGCATGGCAATACTACATAGCAGCTGATTCTCAGATGATAAGTATGAAAGGCACTTCGATTTGCTTTTGTGCTTCGGTGATGTTTTGAGTGATAAAGCGCGTGATTTACCTATTAACCATTTTCGTGCAATAAACAGCAGCTGTCAGCAAGATGTGCGCGTCATCAGAATTAATGTGGTGAGTATGCTTAAGTTAGTTTACTGTAGTGTTTTATGTAACTTGATGTTGGCCAGGGTAGCTTTAGAGGTCACCCATCTTGTTACTATGTCCGTTTGAGAAACGGTTCCAAATCATGCCATGCAATGCATGTTTAAAGTCAAGGTATAATTCAAGGTATTACTTAGGCTAGGTAGAAGACGTTTCAGGCTTTGTAAAAGAAATAAAGTTTTGGCTAAGCCTATCCTGATTCAGTCAGACTTGTCAAGCTTAAGCCTTAGAGTAGACAACGCGTTAGGCCTAGTCCATAGTCAGTTAATCTAAGCCATTTTATGGTTTTCTGTTTTAAAGTCTGAGTCAAATGAACAAATTTGCTGACAATTATAAAGTATGAAACTAGACTTTGCACCAAGTACGATAGTCACTGGGTGTTACTAGACGCAATGAAATTCTATTTTCCTTAGGCTATGGTTTTGATGTAGACAAAGCCTATCAAAGGTTCGCCAGATTTTCTTTTTCATTTTCAGATAGTTTAGTTGATAATTCTTCGTAATAGTTTGTAGTGGTAAATCGCTGTGTTTTTTTATTAATACGTATGTCATAACATAACCTAGCCCTACCCTTAAATCCAACAGTTATGGTGGGCCAGAAACAACAATGGGAAACCAGGACACTTAATAGCCTAGCACCAACAGGAATGGTAAACTATGCACAAAGCACCAAGGACAAAACGTCATTCTGATTTTGCATAAGATGCTTGATTCATTTGGTCAGTCATTTTAGGGTGATGTGTTTAGACTGAGTGAAATTTCATGGATTGAAACATGGGTGTGTTATCTCCATAGCTGTTCAATATTTTCTATGGCTGGAGTGGTGCAGGAAGTCAGAGAAAACTCAGTAGAGGTGGATACAAAGCTGTAGGTTAAGAAAATATGTTATGCTTGGAGTGTGGGATGATGTTTGCTGAAAAGGTATCTAAAGCTTGTGCACGAGTTAGGGAAGAAACTTCATTTCTGTATGAAAGCTAATGTTGGAGTTGTTTTGACTCCAGAAGTTATTTTACTTATAACCTGAAACTTACTACCGTATGCTTTTCTGTTTATCAGTGCTTTTGTTTCTTTTCCCCTTAGGGAGAAGCCATAACCATGGTCTCTTTACGTGTTTGTGTTTGTTACGTCACTGGATTTTTAAACATAAAAATAAATATGAATTGCCTGATTTTCAACGCAAGCTTGTTTATACTACTTCAGAAGCCAGAAGCTCTTGCATTATTTTTATGCTACGCCGGTGTTCCTTAGCCTGAAGGATGCATGGATGGATCCCCATGCGCAATTGAAGGGTTATCTTTTATGCCGAAATTTGCCCTAAGGATCAGTCAAGCTCCCCCCATAGCCGTGCGGGGAATATGGACGAACATGATGAAGCACTTTGGGTCGCCTTTGATTTCATTATCATAGTGGAATCTCCTTTATGTTAGAATGAGAGGCGGGAGATTGACAAGAGAGGAGCGGGTTGTGTGGGAGGAGTTTAAACCTAGCTTTTGCTTCTTTTTAATTGTGGTTGTGATGAGGATGAAGTATGAGATCTTTCAATACTAATGTTTCCATTTGGCTGCTAACGCTAAGAATAGTATTTTACTTTTTTTTTTTCCTAGTGGTTTGCATATAGTTAAGAAAAGCGGTTGAAAAGGAATACCAGACAGCTGTTATGTTGGTAATCACATTATTTACCATCAACCTGTCCAGCATTTTGATGAATATATATCTTGGCCAATCTCAAATAGTAGTATTCATAGCTTGTGCATTATCATTGTTTCTACCCTCTTCCAGTGTAGGTCTGAAATCATCTTGGATATCATAAGCAACCATTTAAAATCATTAGGTTTTGTTCTATATAAAGGGATTCTCGACTCAAATTTTAGTTTTTTTGGCTCCTTTATGAATATGTTGAATTTTTTATTAGGTTTTCATCGAGGAGTTTGTGTACAGCTAATGGGGATTGTTGAAGAAAACAGCTGAATAAATGCTATGAGGTTACCAGGGTCTCAGACCCAGTTCATCTTTAAATGTGGAGGCATTTCTCCTGATTCCATTTAATCCATCGATGACGAGCAATGAAAGGGAGGAAGAGGGGTTACCGGAGGCCATTGTTCTCCAGCGCCTCCATCCTTCAAAACTCACCGCCTACCAGTCCGATGAACGTGTGGATTTATGCAGAAAATAACCGTGGGCCACTCCCTCCTTATTAACGGCACTTAGTCCCACCCCCACTCCTTCCCGGGGTACCCCCCAGCCTCCTTGTCAAAGGCTCTTGCAGATATGCCTGAGCAAGCATCAGTATTTATAATCGGCATTGATTTCTTTCAACTCTTCTCGACGGTGGGTAAACAACCTCGCCACAAACAAAAGAACGCAGTCGATCCGTTTTCTATTGGCTCTCCGGAGGAGGGGTAACTAGGACAAAAGGCTCACACTCGTTTGGTTTTGAATGGGTAATGCAAAACACTTATGTGGTAATGGCCCACCCGCATGTCCAGGCATCTAAAGTGGCAGCCGGGATGAATGTTGGCACGGCGGGGGAATTTATTTCAGCCTATTTAAGTTTTGAATATTAGTCTGCGGCCCTGTCCTCCTCACACACACACACATACACACACATTTTTCTCTCTCTCTCTCTCTCTCTCTCTCTCTCTCTCTCTCTCTCTCTCTCTCTCTCTCTCTCTCACTGAATCAGAATGTGGGTGGTGTGGGGTTGTGAGAACGCTCAAAGGGGTTTTGGTGCCCATAGTTATGTATGTTTTTAAGGTTGGCGTAATGAAAATTCAGTAGTTTGTCCCCATGTTTTGTCATAATTGCTCCTTATGTTCAGTTCCTTTTATATAACGCCAAAGTTTAGGTTCGGTAAACACTGCCATTTAAAGTGTTTAACCCTTGAAATTACCTAGAATGCAAATTTAGAAGAGCTCTCTGACTGGTGTCAGTTTTGAAAAAGTAGTTCTTAGATAAAGAAAGAAATTTATTCTTGTGTTTTGAGTGATTCATTTTTCTTAATAGTTTATTATCACCTCATTCCTGCAGAAACGTTCATTTATTTAAGGGTTCGGTTGTTACTTTCTTATTCATGAAACCGATTTTGCTATTCCTAATCGTCCAGTTTTTTATTTATTTTTTTTTTTTTTGGTTGATCGTGACGCATCATTGAGCGTAATCACTGCTGAGTGATAATAACAACAGTAACTAATAGCTTTGTTACATATTCAGTAGTAAACCAAACCATAGCGATATTGTTAATAACATGTTAATATGCTCAGTAGTCATTGATATATTGCTTTGGTCAAGGTCATGTCTTTTGTGTCAATAAATGTGATACCATGTTCAGGAGTGGAAAATATATAGGTTTCACTGAGCATTTTATTCATCTTGCTGAACGATTTTGAAATAAATGAGTGATAGATTTATGTTTAGACGAAATGCACAGATGTGCTGGGTG